>NC_041381.1:219421571-219493327 GCF_002162155.2 Triticum dicoccoides | reverse complement strand
GCCCCACCCTCGTGGACAGGGTGTGGGACCCCTAGTCTTAATTCTTTCGCCAGTATTTTTTATTAGTTCCAAAAAAATTCTCCGTGAAGTTTCAGGTCATTCCAAGAACTTTTATTTCTGCACAAAAATAACACCATGGCAATTCTGCTAAAAACAACGTCAGTCCGGGTTAGTTCCATTCAAATCATGCAAGTTAGAGTCCAAAACAAAGGCAAAAGTGTTTGGAAAAGTAGATATGATGGAGACGTATCACCAACCCCCCACCTCCGGCGAGCCTCATTTTCTTTCTTTGCTTGCCCTAAATTTCTCTTGACGACTGACCATCCGGTCGTGATGCAGCGCTTCCCGGGCCAAACGGGAACTGGCGCGCCAGACCCAGGCCATCAGTACCTGGCGGACCACGCGGAAAGTGACGTGGATGACCCCGAGCTTGGGGCGGCTGCCATGGAGGAGGACGACGCTGCAGGAGGCGGCGGCGAGGGAGCCGTCGGCTTTGCTGGAGGCGGCCTTGGGGAGTGGCCGGACGACGAGGAGGAGTAAAACGAGCCGCTCCACGCCTCGACACCGACAGTACAGGCACCGGCTCTTCGACAACACCGACTAGAGCACACGACGCACCGAAGCGCCGGGCCAATGCTGGGATGTTCAGCAGTCGACCGTCTAAGAAGGCCAAGGCCTCGGTCGCCGTGACCAAGCGGCAAGAGGCCGCGAAGGCGGCCATCGTCTGGAAGGGCCCGAAGCAGCGCCCCATGGTATCCGCAAAAGTGCTTCTGTTGCTTTGTCTTGCATTTGCTTCTCCTTTTTCGCAAACTCTTCTTAGCTTCTTCTTGCTGTGTTGTGTAGGGCCCCGCTTTCTCTCTCGCAGGCCCCATCTGCGTCAGTGATAGGCGGACCCAATGATTCCAGCCGTGTGGACCCTGCTGCCACCCTTCGGGAGGTGACAGAGAAGAACGGGCGGGAGGCGCAGCAGGAGTGGGACGCCGCGGCCCAGGTAAGGACGGAGGCGGCGGATGCGGCCCGAGCAGAGGCCGATGCAACGGACAAGGCTCAGGCCAACACGGTGGCCAAGGAGCAGGCGGACACAGCGGCCAAGGCGCGGGAGGGAGAGGCGGCCAGCAACAGGGCTCCGGAGGCCACTGGTCCGTAGCAGACGGAGCCGCCGGTGGTGGAGGAGCAGGCGGCGACTGGAGGAGCTGGTGCCGGCCAGACGGCCTTGGAGGGGGGAGGGCTAACCCCATCGTTTTGGAGGTGGAGGTGCCTCCGCCTGCGCCGATGATGCTGTGTGGTACGCCTTACCGAACGGTGATATCTGCAATGAAGGTCACAACAGTCGTACCATTGAGCTTCTTAATTGGCTTTGCTTCAATCCACTCAGTGAACTTGTCCACGACGACCAACAGATGGGTCATGCCGTCGCGTGCTTTCTTGAATGGGCTCACCATGTCCAGCCCCAGACGGCAAATGGCCAAGTGAGGGGGATGGTCTTGAGTGGAGAAGCCGACATGTGTTGTTTGGAGCTGAAGCATTGGCAACCCTTGCACTTCTTGACCAATTCCTTGGCATCGTCCAAAGCAGTCTGCCAGAAGAGTCCATGGCGGAAAGCTTTGGTGACAAGGGATCTTGAGGCTATGTGGTGGGCACATTCGCCTTGGTGAATATCTCTAAGGATGGCCATGCCCTTCTTTGGCTCAACGCAGCACTGGAAAACACCAGACATGCTGCGCTTGACCAACTCTCTGTTCACTATGGTGTAAGCTGCTGCCCGTCGTTGCACTTGCCGAGCCAGAATCTCGTCGGCTGGTAGCTCTCTGCTCACAAGGAAGTTGAGGATGGGTTGGGCTCATGATGGTGATTCTACGACTGTCATCACAGCCACTGGTACTAGAGCGGTTGGGTTGGGAGGCGGCGGGTTGGAGCCGGCCGTTGCTTGTTGCGTCGTTGAAGTCCCCGGGCCGACTGCTGCAACCTTCGTTCCGGGTTGTGAAGTCCCCGGGCCGACTGCTGCAGTCCCCGGGCCGCCTGTAGAAGTCCCCGAGCCGACTGCTGCAGTCCTCGAGCCGGATCCGACTGCTCCGGGGTCAGCCGGCACAAAGATGGATTCTGATATCGACGAAGGCTTGATAGATGGCTTACGCATGCATTGGAAGGATATGTCGGCTGGTATGGCTTGCCAGGTGGATCCGATCTGGGCCAGGGCATTGGTTAGCTCGTTATCAGCCCGTGATACATGAAGGAACTCGCACCCGTCAAAGTGCCTGCTGATCTGCTAGACGAGGAAACGGTAGCTTGCCATGTTTGCATCCTTGGCGTCCCAGTCTCCTGATGACTGCTGGACCACCAAATCCGAGTTGCCATAGCACAGAATCTGGCGAATGCTGATCTCTTTGGCCAGCCGGGGTCCATGTATGAGCGGCTCGTACTTGGCCATGTTGTTGGAGGCGGCAAAGTGGATTTGCAGCATGTACTTGAGCTTGTCGCCTTTGGGAGAGGTGAGGACGTTGCCGGCTCCCAAACTAGTGCGCATCTTTGAGCCATCAAAATGCATCCGCCAATGGGTGGAATCTGACGCTGGCGGCAGGTACTGGGTCTCGGCCCAGTCGATTAGGAAGTCGGCCAGCGCTTGGGACTTGATGGCGGTGAGTGGCTGGTAGAGGATGGTGTAGAGGGGCAGCTCGATGGCCCACTTTGCCACCCATCCTAATGCATCTCTGTTTCCTATGATCTCAGCAAGCGGGGTAGTGCAAACGACTGTGATGGAGTGCTCTTTGAAGTACTGCTTGAGTTTCTTGGCGGCGAAGTACACACTGTAGCACATCTTCTGGTAGTGGGGGTAGTTCTGCTTGGAGGCAGACATCACCTCACTCAGGTAGTAGACGGGCCTCTAGACCGGCTGTGCTTTGCCGTCTTCTGGGCGCTCGACCACGATCACGGTACTGACCACTCGCCTGGTGGCGGTGATGTACAGGAGCATGGGCTCCTTAGCAGCCGGGGCAGCCAGGACAGGCGGCGTGGTCAGCATCTTCTTAAGCTAGAGGAAAGCCTCGTCCGCCTTGTCATTCCACTCGAAGCAAGTAGTCTTCTTCATTAACTGATACAGGGGGAGGGCCTTATCGCCCAGCCAACTGATGAACCGGCTGAGTGATGCCAAGCACCCGGTGAACTTCTTAATGTCTCGCATCTAGGTGGGTTTCTGCATCCGCTCAATGGCCTTGATCTTCATGGGGTCGCACTCGATGCCGCGTTCAGAGACAAGGAAACCAAGGAGCTGGCCGGCTGGGACTCCGAAGACACATTTCTCCGGGTTGAGCTTAATTTGAAAACAGCACAGATTGTCAAAGGTCTCCTTGAGACCCTCCAGAAGGGTGCCGCGCTTCTCCGTCTTCACCACAATATCATCTACATAGACGTGGGCATTTCTGCTGAGTTGCTTGAGGAGGCACTTCTGCATGCAACGCTAAAACGTGGCGCCGACATTTCTCAAGCCGAACATCATGGTCAGGTAGCAGAAGGCTCTGAATGGTGTGATGAAGGTGGTCTTTAGCCGATCGACCGGGCTCAACTTGATCTGGTGGTAGCCCAAATAGGCATCAAGGAAAGACAACAGCTCACATCCGGCTGTGGAGTCAATCATGTGATCTATTCGAGGCAGAGCAAACAGATCTTTGGGGCAAGCTTTATTGAGGCTCGTGTAGTCGATGCACATATGCTAGTTGTCGTTCTTCTTTAGCACAAGGACTGGGTTGGCAAGCCAGTTCGGGTAAAACACTTCCATGATGAAGCCGACTGCCAGAAGCAGGGCGATCTCTTCACCAACAATTCTTCTCTTCTCTTCCGATAGGTAGCGGAGGGGTTGCTTGACCAGCTTTGCATCCGGCTTCACATGTAGCTTGTGCTTGGCGAAATTCGTCGGAACACCCAGCATGTCTTTTGGAGACCATGCGAAGACGTCCCGATTCTCACGGAGGAAATCGACGAGCTTGCTTGCCTATTTGCTGTCAAGGTTTGACCCTACGACAACAAATCTCTCCGGGTGCTCCGGGTCCAAGGGTATCTTCTTGGTCTCTTTGGCCGGCTGGAACGAGCCCTGGTGATGTAGGGTGGAACCCTAGGGGCCAATCTTTCACGTTTGGAGAGGATCCTACAGGGAACACAAAAAACGCGCAGAAGAACATGAGGGAAATCATGAGGGGAAAACAAGAGAAACACTCAACCGACACAAAATTGATCACACAAGTGCTATATTATCGAGGCACAAAGTAACACGACATCCAAAGTCAACAAGGGACAATACAAGAGTAACCGTTCTTCTTTGTGAGGAGGTCTTGATTGTCTTCTCTGGATGGAGGCCTTGAATCCGGATGGATCTTCTCCGAAGAGATGCGGTCCCTCATGAGGAGTAGATCCGGTACGGATGAGCCATGCTCTATCTCAAATGAGCTATCACAATGCTAACCCTAAAACGTAGGTAGAAGAAGAGTATATATAGTTTACGGGCAAAAGGGTACACGGGCCTCGGCCCAAGTGTCTACGCACAGGCAGGGCCGGAAGTTCCGGGTGGGGCCGGAAGTTCCGGGTGGGGCCGGAAGTTCCGGGCGGCGGATGTTCCGGGCAGGGTCCGGCCTAACCAGAGAGTTGGCGCGGGTGGAGATGGGCTGGCGTCCGGGGGCCGGAAGGTCCGGGCAGGCCAGAGGTTCCGGGGGCCGAAAGGTCCGGGCCGGGTTCCGGGCAGGTTCCGGGCTAACCAGAGAGTTGGCACGCCTGGGCTGGTCGATGTCGAAGGAGGCCGGAAGCTCCGGGTAGGCCGGACGTTTCGGGGGCCGGAAGTTCCGAGCTCTGGCCGTAAGTTCTGGGTTGTCCAGAGAATTGACGCATGTTGTTTCTTCTTCAGCTCTTGGTTCCGTGGCTTGAGCGTTGTACCTGATCACGCATAGCATCTCAGACTTAGGCAGTAGCCATGTCTCACTGGAAGAAAAGGGGAACTCAAGTAGGAGTGATGTCACCTCGGATTGAATAGCACGAGCCCTTGCTCTTGTCATGGGTCCAGTTGGAGCTTGGATAGTCGAGGTGGTGTCCATGGGGATGATCACGGGATGCTCCGCATCATCTCCCCTCCCTTTGGAAAGATCCGACCTCGGATCGAAAGCCTCATCACCATGGTATGGCGAAAGATCTTTGACGTTCAAGATGTCGCTCACGTTGTACTTGTCGCGCGGGAGGTCGATCTTATAAGCGTTGTTGTTGTAGTGTGCTAGCACCTTGAAGGGTCCATCGGCTCGAGGTAGAAGTTTGGACTTGCGTTCGTTGGGGAAGCGGTCCTTGCGAAGGTGTAGCCACACGAGATCTCCGATGTTGAATATCATGGGTTGCGAAGGTGTCGCTGGTCGTTGTACTTGGCGCTCGATGGTGTGCCTTGTATCCCCATGCATCTTCTTGATGTAGCTTGCATGGGCACTTGCGTCGAGGTTGGTGCGCTCTTGTAGAGGAAGAGGTAGAATGTCCAATGGGGACAATGGGTTGAAGCCGTAGACGACCTCGAAGGGGGACTTGCCGGTCGTTGAATGTCTTGCACGGTTGTAGGCATACTCGGCGATGGGTAGACACTCCTCCCACTCCTTGATGTACTTCTTGATCAACACATGAAGTAGAGTGGATAGCGTGCGGTTCGTCACCTCCGTTTGGCCGTCGGTTTGAGGATGGTATGCGGATGAGAATAAGAGCTTGATTCCGAGCTTGGCGCATAGCGTCTTCCAAAAGTAACTCAAGAACTTGATGCCACGGTCGGAGACGATTGTCTTTGGTACTCCATGGAGGCGCAAGATTTCCCTACAAAAGAGATTTGCAATGTGTGAAGCATCGTCTATCTTGTTGCAAGGGATGAAATGTGCCATCTTAGAAAATCGGTCCACAACAACAAACACAGAATCCTTTCCATTTTGAGTTCTAGGTAAACCGAGTACAAAATCCATGCTAATGTCTTCCCAAGGTTGATAAGTAATAGGAAGAGGCATGTAAAGACCATGGGATTGAGATTTAGACTTAGCTTTACGACATGTAGTGCATCGGTTGGTGAAGTGTGAGACGTCACGGAACATCTTGGGCCAAAAGTAGTTCTTGCAGAGCGTGGCGAAAGTCTTGTCGCGTCCAAAATGTCCCATTAGTCCACCTCCATGAGCTTCTTGCAAAAGGAGCAAACGAAGAGAAGACTCGGGAATGCAATGTTTATTAGCTCTCATAAGATAATCATCTTTGATGTAATATTGTTCCCAAGATGTATGCATCAAACATTTAGCATAAGGAATAGCAAAAGATGGATCATTAGCATACAAGTCTTTTATGTGCTCAAAGCCAATAACATTCAACTCAAGTTTAGTGACAAGCGTGCATATGCGTGAAAGTGCATCCGCAACTACATTTTCCTTACCCTTAATGTATTTGATCACATATGGGAAAGATTCAATAAATTCACTCCATTTGGCATGACGCTTGTTTAATTTAGTTATTCCTTTTAAGTACTTTAGCGTTTCATGATTGGTATGTATGACAAACTCATGAGGTCTAAGATAATGTTCCCAAACATGTAGCACACGCACTAAAGCATACAATTCTTTGTCATAGATGGGATAGTTAAGTTGAGCACCGGATAGTTTTTCACTAAAATATGCAATGGCTCGTTTTTCTTGCATCAAAACTCCACCAATTCCGGTACCACTTGCATCACAATGAACCTCAAAAGTTTTGTCAAAGTTGGGCAAAGCAAGAATCAGAGCATGAGTAAGCAAAGACTTGAGCTCATCAAAGGTGGTAGATAGCAAAGATCCCCAAACAAAAGGAGCATTCTTCTTACTTAAGGCATGCAAAGGAGCGGCAATAGTGCTAAAATTCTTCACAAAGCAACGATAAAAACCCGCAAGGCCAAGAAAACTACGCACTTGTTGCAAATTGGTGGGTTGGGGCCAAGTTTTAATTGCTTCAATTTTAGATTCGTCAACATGGACACCCTTGGAAGAGACAATGAAACCCAAGAAAACAAGTTTGTCAACACCAAACATGCACTTTTTCATGTTGGCATAAAGACGTTCCTTGCGAAGGGTTTGCAAAACAACCCTAACATGCTTTTGATGCTCTTTCATGGATTTGCTAAACACAAGAATATCATCAAAGTAAACGACAACAAAGAATCCAATATAAAGACGAAGCACAAAATGCATAAGTCTCATGAAAGTACTGGGAGCTTCCGATAACCCCATGGGCATAGCCAACCACTCGTATAAGCCAAATTTTGTTTTGAAAGTGGTTTTCCATTCATCACCTTCTTGTATGCGGATTTGATAATAGCCACTTCTAAGATCAATTTTTGAGAAAAAGGCGGCACCGCTAAGTTCATCAAGCATATCATCTAGGCGAGGAATGGGATGCCTATAGCGAACGGTGATAGAATTAATGGGTCTACAATCAGAACACATGCGATAACTTCCATGTTGCTTAGGGACAAGTATAACCGGAACGACACAAGGGCTTAGGCTTTGATGTACATGACCGTTATTGATTAGTTGTTGTACTTGCTATTGGATCTCCTTAGTTTCTTCGAGGTTGACGCGGTATGGAGCTTTGTTTGGTAAGGGCGCTCTGAGGATGAGGTCGATACGATGCTCAATGCCTCGAAGAGGAGGTAGACCCGGAGGTAGCTCATCGGGGAAAACATCTTGGAATTCCTGCAAAAGATATTGAAACACTAAAGGTAGCTCGTGAGAGGTGTTAGTTTTTGTGTCCCCATCCTTGCACACAAGGACAAAGTGCATAACACTCGATGGGTTCTCATACACTTCTCTCATCTCACTTTTGGTGGCAAATAGGACTAGGTTTTTCTCTCTAGGCGAAGATGCGCTCAAGTTTCGCTTGTGGCTCTCACTCACTTTTTGGGTGGCTTGCTTGTCGACTATCACTTGACTAGGAGACATAGGTTGTAGCACATATTCCTTCCCTTTCATCTTGAAGCTATAGTGATTGGTACGCCCGTTGTGGATGACACCACGGTCGAATTGCCATGGTCGACCAAGAAGGAGGTGGCAAACGGACATCGGGACGACATCACACTCCAAAGTGTCCTCATATGCACCAATTTTGAAGGAGACTTGGACCGTATGCTCAACTCGTATAGTGCCGGAGTCACTTAGCCATTGGACTTTGTATGGGTGCGGGTGCTTTATCTTGACCAATTGAAGCTTGGAGCATAGTTCTTCACTTGCCAAGTTGTGACAACTACCTCCATCGATGATGACCTTGACGGACCTTCCATTGATGCCGGCCTTTGTGTGGAAGATGTGGCATCTTTGGTCTTCTTCTTGTTGATGTTGAAGAGTCAAGACTTTGGAGACAACGAGAGCGGGGCTCGAATCTTCATCACAAAAGACTTGATCATCTTCATCCTCGTTCACGCGCCGGTGCATGGCCACTTGCTCAAGGGCTTCCATCTCCTCATCACTCATGGAGTCATAGGTTCCATCATCATTGAGGATCATGTTTCGTTTGTTTGTGCATTCATAGGACTTGTGGCCTCGGCCGCCGCAAGTGAAACACTTGAAGGAGCTTGTCTTGACGGTCTCATCGGTCAGAGTAGATGATGAAATGCGCGACTTGAAGTTGCTTGTAGTAGGAGGAAGACGACTCGAGCTTGTCAAAGTTTTCTTGTAACTTGACTTGTTGTTGTTGCTTGAAGATGGCTTGGTTGAGGTAGAAGTTGGGGAGTCATTGAAGCTTGGTTGTTGGAGAAACTGTAGGTCTTGGATGAGTACTTGGCGTACTTGAAGTCATCTTGCACTTGACGTTTGGCCTTTGTAGCTTATTGCACGAGCTCAATGAGGTTGGAGTAGGGTTGGAAGTCGGTAATCTTCTTGATGGGATGATTGAGTCCATTCAAGAAACGTGCCATAGTTTGCTCATCATCTTCCTTGACATTGGCTCGAATCATGGCTATCTCCATTTCCTTGTAGTATTCTTAAACACTCTTTGTTCTTTGCTTAAGGAGTTGTAGTTTCATGAAGAGATCGCGGTTGTAGTAGGTGGGCACAAAACATGCTCGCATGACATCCTTCATTTGAGCCCAAGTGGTGATTGGTGGTTCACCTCTTGCTTCTCGGCCCTCAAGGATTTGTTCCCACCATATGAGCACATAGTCTTGGAACTCAAGTGATTCCATAGCGATCTTCTTCTCTTCCTCATAGTTGTGCAAACGAAAGATTTTGTCGACCTTCAATGCCCATGAAAGGTACTCTTTGGGATCATTGCTTCCATTGAACTTGGACATGGTGAATTTTAGCTTGCCGTAGCATTGCTCTTCATTGTGTTGTTGGCGATGGTGATGATGACGCCCTTGACATGGAGGGTAATCATCCTCATGTTGCTCTTGGTGTGGAGGAAGTCCATGATCAACTTGCTCTTGTTGAACTTGAGGTTGAGGTGGAGCTTGACGAGCTTGTGGAGGAGCTTGAGGAACTTGATGTTGCACTCACGGTTGGTAGTTCCTCTCTTGGATTTCTTCTCGAAGGGCTTCCTCTTGATTGCGCCGTTTGCAATTGTGGTTGGCGATGGCTCGACTTGATTCTTGAATGGCACGTTGCGCCTCAAGAGCTTGTGCTTCACGTTGTTGTTGTTGTTGAAGACGTTGAGCCTCGGCCTCTTGTTCCTCTTGGTGTAGACGCGCTCGTTCTTCCTCTTGGCGCCATTGTCATTGTCGTTCTTGAGCTTGAGCAAACGCAACTTGATGTGGTGGAGGACGTAGTACTTGCTCATCGACTTGCTCTTGTGAATGCTTGTTGTGTAGCGGACTGTGAGATGCATGACGGTCTTGACGCGTGGCTCGTCGAAGAGTGTTCGATGATGGTGTACTTGAGCCGGAGAAGGAGTCGTCGGAGTGTCGACTTCAGCAGCTCCGTCTTGAGTATGTAGAAGTTGAAGGAGGGCGGTTCACCAACAAGGCGCGGATCTCGTCCATTCTTGCATCATTCTCTTGCTTGTGAACGTCGAGCTTGTTGTCAATGTAGTCCTTTGTACGTTGCTCAGAGAGTCGCAAGTTAGTGGCGAGGTTGTCGATGCGGTCGGTCATAGCTTGTTGCTCTTGATGCAACACTCGTTGTGCACCAAAGAGGTGGCTCTTGGTGACGAATGATGACATGTCGTCGTCTTGCTCGATCAAGAGTGGGTTGGTAGAAGTACTTGGCCTATCCATCATTCCAAGCAAAATGTGAGTGGTAGAAAGAGAAGAACTTATACCAATGTACCTTGACCGATGTTGACGATGAATCAAGTTCACTCAAATCCGGACAATGAAATAGCACTATTGGTACCAATTCTTGTCGGTTCTCACAACTACACAAATAAAAGCTTGTGGTGGAGCTTGGTTAGGATGGTGGCACAAAATTTGATGCAATTGTAAGTGAGCTTCAATAATTTTGGAAAAGATTCACAAATTTGCGAATGCAACAAGTAGACCAAGCAAGTGGAGGTACATGGAAACACACACACAAATAAGATAAATGGGATTGTGCAAACCAAACGTGAGCCAAAATGTGGAATCCACGAAAATGCTCTTGTTGCACAATACACGAGAGACGCTAGCACGATTGCACAAAAGGCGGATACGTAACTTGTGCACAACCTACTAAGCAAAAATGCAACGACCGTTATCCCAAGTATGCTATGCGTTTGGTATTTCGGTGCTATGATCCAAGATGATTGTATATGAAAATCTTAATGTAGTATGATGCTATGGTTCTTGCTTATAAGCTCTTTGCTTATCTTTCCTCTTTGCTTAAAAGCTTGGTTGGCTCTTTCACTTTTGAGCTCTTTTCTCATGCAAAACTTCACGAACCAAGATGGCAATTGTGTATGCGATGACAACTTTGTGACACAAAAGTTGATGCCAAGATATGCACCACGATGGTAAGGTATGTATTCTATGGAGTATGATCACTAATGTGCACAAGTCACGTTGCCGGCAATACTCAATGGCTAGTCTCGATGGGTAAGCAACACAAAAGATGGGCTATGATGGTTATCAATGCAATGGCAAGGTTTGGACAAAGATGTCGTCGAGATTACCGTCCTTGCGTACGGTTTAAGGGTCCAAAAGGATGTGATTGTAGTAGATGTCGTGGTGCACGGTCTTCAGTACGTTCGCAAAGATGCCGCTGCACCGTCGTCGAAGATGTCGAAGTAGCGGAAGTCATCGATGATGCCCAACCTTTCTGTCTAGGATGGAAGGTCCGGGGTCCTGAAGTTCCGAGGACGGCCGGAAGATCCTAGGGCCGGAAGTTCCGGGCAGGGCCGGAAGTTCCAGTTGTCGTGATTCTGCCAAGAACAGACACTTCGGGATCGTGGATTTGGGCGGAAAAAAAACTGGGGAAAACCCAAATCCAAAGGGGAAAAGAAGGAAATGGGGGGGGGGAAGAAGGGTGGGGAAGCTAGATCCACTCGAGGCAACGGAGATCCATGGATCAAATCCAACAAAACTTCATCACACCAACAAATCACAAAAAAAATTGGGGGCTATTTTTGGTGGGGATTTTTGGATTTAGGACGAAAACAACAAAATCAAGCTAGAAAACACGGGGTAGGGGCTCCAAAAACGTGATCAACATGGCTCATGATACCAAGATGATGTAGGGCGGAACCCTAGGGGCCGATGTTTCACGTTTGGAGAGGATCCTACGGGGAACACGAAGAACACGTAGAAGAACACGAGGGAAATCACGAGGGGAAAACAAGATAAACACTCAACCGACACACAATTGATCACACAAGTGCTAGATCATCGAGGCACAGAGTAACACGAGATCCAAAGTCAACAAGGGACGATACAAGAGTAACTGTTCTTCTCCGTGAGGAGGTCTTGATTGTCTTCTCCGGATGGAGGCCTTGAATTCGGATGGATCTTCTCCGAAGAGGTGCGGTCCCTCACGAGGAGTAGATACGGTACGGATGAGCAATGCTCTATCTCAAATGAGCTATCACAATGATAACCCTAAAATGTAGGTAGGAGAAGAGTATATATAGTTTACGAGGCGAAAGGGTACACGGGCCTCGGCCCAAGTGGCTGCGCGCAGGCAAGGCCGGAAGTTCCGGGCGGCGGATGTTCCGGGCAGGGTCCGGCCTAACCAGAGAGTTGGTGCGGGTGGAGCTGGGCTGGCGTCCGGGGGCCGGAAGGTCCGGGCGGGCCGGAGGTTCTGGGGGCCAGAAGGTCCGGGCCCGGTTCCGGGTAGGTTCCGGGCTAACCAGAGAGTTGGCACGCCCGGGATGGTCAATGTCGAAGGAGGTCGGAAGCTCCGGGTAGGCCGGACGTCCCGGGGGCCGGATGTTCCGGGCTCTGGCCGGAAGTTCCGGGGCTGTCTAGAGAGTTGACGCATGTCGTTTCTTCTTCAGGTCTTGGTTCCGTGGCTTGAGCGTTGTACATGATCACGCATAGCATCTCGGACTTAGGCAGTAGCCATGTCTCACTGGAAGAAAAGGGGAACTCAAGTAGGAGTGATGTCACCTCGGATTGAATAGCACGAGCCCTTGCTCTTGTCATGGGTCCACTTGGAGCTTGGATAGTCGAGGTGGTGTCCATGGGGATGATCACGGGATGCTCCACATCATGTGGGCCTCCGACTCCTTGGGGTCAGGCGACATGTCCGACTGCTTGTCGGCCATGGCCACAACCCGGTCAAGGAGACGCTTCTCTACAGCGATGACGAGGGACTTGGCCAGCCGTACTGCTGGCCGCAGCACACGCAGCCGACTTCTTGTAGTCGCCAGCTATGGTGATGATGCCGTTGGTGCCCAGCATCTTCATCTTGAGGTAGGCATAGTGCGGCACCGCCATGAACTTGGACAGTGCAGGCCGGCCCAAGAGCACATGGTAGGGGCTGTCCAGGTCAACCACCTTGAACCAGATTGGCTCACGGCAGAAGTGATCTTTGTCTCCGAATAGGACATCTATCTTGATCTTGCCGATTGGGGAGCAGGAAAGTCCGGGTACAATGCCATGGAAGACGGTCCGACTGGGTTGGAGCTGCTTCTCCTTGATGCCCAACTTCTCCATGGTGTCACGGTAGAGGATGTTGATGCTGCTACCGCCGTCTATCAGGACTCGGGATAAACGACAGGCTCGCCTCTCAGTAGAGAAGGTGGAATCCAACCGTGGCATAGGAACCCGGCGAGGGCATCATGTCCGGGTGGTCAGCGCGGCTCCAGCTGATGGGCCTCTCGGACCAGTGCATGAACTCTAGGGCTTTGGAAGCGACTGCATTCACCTTGTGGTGCTGCTGGCGTTGGCTGCGCTGGTCGTCGGCCACGCTGGTGAAGACGACGTAGGTGGCGTTTGCTTCAGGGAAAAAGTCCTGGATTGCGCTGACTGGACGGGCCACCGACTGTTGGAGGTGGAGCCGGCGGGCCAACAAGCAGAGGAGGCAAGCCTTCGCCCTTGGCGATTCGGGTGAGCCAGTGGCACTTCCGGGTGGTGTGATTGGACGGCTTCTGATGTCTGCTAGAACTACATCGGTATTTCCCCAAAGAGGAAGGGATGATGCAGTATAGCGATGGTAGGTATTTCCCTCAGTGATGATACCAAGGTTATCGAACTAGTAGGAGAAACTCCTCACACCACATAAACAACACCTGCACACAAATAACAAATACTCACAACCCGACGTGTTAAAGGGGTTGTCAATCCCTTTCGGGTACGGCGTTTCAAGTAGGCAAATAACGTGAGGTAAAAAGTGGTAGATAGGATAAATAGATCGTGGAACAAATAAATTGCAACAAGTTATTTTTGTATTTTTGGTTTAATAGATCTGAAAATAAATGCAAGGGAAAATAGATCGCAAAGGCAAATATGATGAAAAGAGACCTGGGGGCCGTAGGTTTCACTAGTGGCTTCTCTCGAGAAAAATAGGAAATGGTAGGAAAACAATTACTGTTGGGCAATTGATAGAACTTCAAATAATCATGACGATATCTAGGCAATGATCATTATATAGGCATCACATCCAAGATTAGTAGACCAACTCCTGCCTGCATCTACTACTATTACTCCACACATCGACCGTTATCCAGCATGCATCTAGTGTATTAAGTTCATGAGAAAACGGAGTAATGCAATAAGAACGATGACATGATGTAGACGAGATCTATTTATCTATTGCGGTAGATATAGATCTCATCTTGTTATCCTTAGTAGCAACGATACATACGTGTCGGTTCCCTTTCTGTCACTGGGATCAAGCACCGTAAGATCGAACCCACTACAAAGCACCTCTTCGCATTGCAAGATAAATAGATCAAGTTAACCAAATATAGGAGAATAAATACAAGGCTATAAGCAATCATGCATATAAGAGATCAAAGAAGACTCAAATAACTTTCATGGATAAATACATAGATCTGATCATAAACTCAAAGTTCATCAGACCCCAACAAACACATAGCCAAAAGACTTACATCATATGGATCTCCAAGAGAACATTGTATTGATAATCAAGAGTGATAGAGTGGAAGCCATCTAGCTACTATCTACGGACCAGTAGGTCTACAAAGAACTACTCACGCAACATAGGAGAGGAACCAATGGAAGTGGTGAACCCCTCCATGACGGTGTCTAGATTGGATCTTGGTGGTTCTGGACTCTATGGCGGCTGGATCAATATTTCATCGACTCCCCTAGGGTTTCTGGAATATTTGGGTATTTACAGAGCAAAGAGGTGGTTTGGGGGGCACCTGAGGTGGGCACAACCCCTCAGAGCGCGCCTGGGCCTCCTGGCGCACCCTGGTGGGTGCTGCTCACCCCGAGCAGCCCCTCAGGTGCTTCCTTGGCCCATTGGCTTTCTTCTAGCCCAGAAAAATCCTCCAGGAGTTGCGTTGCATTTGGACTCTGTTTGATATTGATTTCCCGCGATGTAAAAAACATGCAGAAAACAGCAACTGGCACTGGGCATTATGTCAATAGGTTAGTACCAAAAAATGGTATAAAATGACTATAAAATGATTGTAAAACATCCAAGAATTATAATATAACATCATGTAACATCAAAAATTATAGATACGTTGGAGACATATCAGCATCCCCAAGCTTAATTCCTGCTCGTCCTCGAGTAGGTAAATGATAAAAACAGAATTTTTGATGTGCAATGCTGCCTAACATGTTCATCACATTCTTTTCTTTATAGCATGGACATGTGGACTTTTATATGATTCAAAGCAATAGTCTAGTTTTGATATGAAGACTTAGTACTCAAGCATACCAACAAGCAACCAT
The DNA here is from genome assembly GCF_002162155.2 of Triticum dicoccoides. Classification (NCBI taxonomy): domain Eukaryota; kingdom Viridiplantae; phylum Streptophyta; class Magnoliopsida; order Poales; family Poaceae; genus Triticum; species Triticum dicoccoides. The sequence continues at coordinate 219,478,038 of NC_041381.1, read as the reverse complement.
GTCTTTCAAAATATCAACACTAAAGCAAGTTATCCCTAGCCCATCATGCTCAATCATTGATCCATTCATGAAACACACTCGAATATTAGCTACATCCAATGCTCAAATACAATCACAGTGCCCCTTAGTTGGTGCTTTATAAGAGAAGATGGAGACTCAAATTCAAAATAAAAATTGCATAAGTAAAAGAAAGGCCCTTCGCGGAGGGAAGTAGTGATTTGTAGAGGTGCCAGAGCTCGAAGCTTAAATTGAGAGATAAAATTACTTTTGAGAGGCATACTTTTCCTAACAACGAAAATGACTTGGAGCATCCCAACACTTTCCATGCTAGATACATCATAGGCGGTTCCCAAACAGAAAATAAAGTTTATTCCTTTTACCACCATAACTTTCACTTTCCATGGCTAGCCATATCCACAGGTGCCTTCTATACCAACACTTTCCAAGGAATTTATTATTTGACAACATAAAGTAAATTCATTTATTCATTTCGGTACTGGGCATCCCTAGTACCTTTTCCGTACTCTCGTGCAATGACAAGTGAATAAACACTCATTGTGAGAATAACACATCTAGCATGGAAAATATTGGCTACCCTTTACCGCCTCGCGAGTAGTAGAGCACACAAAAGAGAAATTTATTTTGAACATTAGAGATGGCACATGCAAATTTGCTTAGAACGACATGGAAATACCGCATATAGGTAGGGACAGTGGACTCATATGGCAAAACTGGTTTAAAGGGTTTTGGATGCACAAGTAGTGATCATACTTAGTGCAAAATGAAGGCTAGCAAAAAGATTGAGAAGTGACCAACCAAAAAGCGAAAAATCTCGTACCCAAGTATTAAGCATAAGTAACACCAAATAATGCACCATAAGTTGGATATAAATTTCATTGCATAACTATTGACTTTCGTGCTTGCATAGGGAATCACAAACCTTAACATCAATATTCTTACTAAAGCATAATTACTCATCAACATGACTCACATATCATATCGTCATATCTCAAAACCATTACTAAGAATGAAGTTTATTTTGTCCAATGATCTTCATGAAAGTTTTCATTATATCCTCCTCGGATATCTATCACTTTGGTACTATTTTCATATGTTGCTTTTGATAGGCTCAAACAAATATAAGTGAAGATCATGAGCATAATTTTTTTCTTTCTCTCAAAATAATATAAGTGAAGCAAGAGAGAATTTCTTAAAAGTTTACAAACTCCCAAATAAATATAAGTGAAGCATGAGAGCATTTCTTCAAAATTAACAAAGCACACCGTGCTCAAAAAGATATAAGTGAAGTACTAGAGCAAGTCCATGGCTCTAATAATTTTAAGTGAAGCATAGGAGCAAGCATAGCATAAATTTTGGCTCTCTAAAAAGGATGTGTCCAACAAGGATTCAACACTGAAAACACAAAGCAAAACAAGCAAAGACTCATATCATATAAGACGCTCCAAGCAAAACTCATATCATGTGATGAATAAAAATATAGTTTCAAGTAAAATACCAATGGTTGTTAGAAGAAAGCGGGGATGCCACTCGGGGGCATCACCAAGCTTAGTTGCTTGCTACTTCTTTGAATATTTTCTTTGGGTGCCTCAGGCATCCCCAAGCTTAGCCTTTTCGAAAGTATCAAGAAGAGGTGTCTAGGGGGGGGGGTGATTAGACCCTCAACAAACAAAGTTGGCAGTTTTTAAGTTTTTCAAGTTGAGGTGGTAGATTAACACAATTTCAAGCATTCACAATATAATTCAAGCAAGCATGCAAAAGAGTATATGAGCAGCGGAAAGTAAAGCATGCAACTTGCAAGAAAGTAAAGGGATGTGATTGGAGTGTGCAAACACAATTGGAGACACGAATGTTTTTGGCGTGGTTCTGATAGGTGGTGCTATCGTACATCCACGTTGACATAGACTTCAACCCACGGAGGGTAACAGTTGCGCGAGTCCATGGAGGGCTCCACCCATGAAGGGTCCACAAAGAAGCAACCTTGTCTATCCCATCATGGCCATCGCCCACGAAGGACTTGCCTCACTAGGGTAGATCTTCACGAAGTAGGCGATCTCCTTGCCCTTACAAACTCCTTGGTTCAACTCCACATTCTTGATGGAGGCTCCCAAGTGACACCTAACCAATATAGGAGACACCACTCTCCAAAAGGTAATAGATGGTGTGTTGTTGATGAAATCCTTGCTCTTGTGCTTCAAATGATAGTCTCCCCAACACTCAACTCTCTCACACAGATTTGGCTATGGTGGAAAGATGATTTGAGTGGAAAGCAATTTGGGGAAGGCTAGAGATCAAGATTCATATGGTAGGATTGGAATATCTTGGCCTCAACACATGAGTAGGTGGTTCTCTCTCAGAAAATGAGTAGTGGAAGTGTAGGTTTGTTCTGATAGCTCTCGCCAGGAATGAAGAGTGGGTGGAGGGGTATATATAGCCTCCACACAAAATCTAACCGTTACACACAGATTCCCAAACTCGGTGGGACCGAATCACCAAACTCGGTCAGACCGATTTAGTTCAAAATGTGAATGCTAGGATTTTCGATGGGACCGATATAGTCATCTCGGTGGGACAGATGTGCAGGGGTTAGGGTAAAACCTCAACTCGGTTTGACCGATTACTCAAACTCGGTGAGACCGATTTTGGTAATAAGTAAATAGAGGATTGATCAGGCAAACTCGGTGGGACCGACTGCACTAACTCGGTTAGACCGAAAGTGTCGCACCAGATCATAGAGAGATTGCAAGCCCATCTCGGTGAGACCGAGATCCCATCAGTGCGAACGAAGTGACTAGGGTTTGGCAGTGGCTGAATAAGATGAAACTCGGTGGCGTCGGATAGACAAGTTCGGTGGGGCCGTGTTTGACATTTAGGTTTAGGACATATGTGGATGTGAGAAAGTGGCTGAGGGTTTTGGAGCATATCACTAATCACTTTGAGCAAGCAAGCCATTAAGCAACACCTCATCCCCTTTTAATAGTATTGGCTTTCCTATGGACTCAATTCTATCTTGGATCACTGAAATGAAAATGTAGATTCTTGAGCTTTTGCCAATATTTGTCCTTAGAATCTTGAAAGGGGTTCCACATCCTCTTGTCCATGTCCATGCCACTCCAATGTTGAACTTATCTAAAATGCACTAGGTAAAGGTATTAGTCCAACAAGAGATATGTTGTCATGAATTACCGAAATCACCCAGGGAGCACTTTGCTTTCAATCTCCCCCTTTTTGGTAATTGATGACAACATACATCAAAGCTTTTAGATAAAGATATAAGGAAATAGCAAGTAAAGCTTTGGAAGGACATGCAACATTCATTGGCTCCCCCTACATGTATGCAATCATGTGATAATAGATCATAAGAGTATGAGAATGCACAAACATGTCAGAGCAGGCAATGAGTTACATGTGTCTTGGCTATATGCATCAGAGAAAATGATATATATACTGGAAATGTACCTTCATATTTATGAGTCTCTCTTGCAAACAATATGTACCACAACAAGATATCTTCATGCACATGAGTGTGATGCATATACTTACCTTGTGGTCTTGAGCTAGTTTGAAGAAGATGTACCTGGGTAAACAAGGTTAGATAACACAGGAACATCTACTAGACAGAGCAAGAACTAGAGAGCAGAAGAATACCAAGAGTGGGATGGCATGTAGAGTGTGAGTACTAGGTACTCTATTTGGATATTTACATGTCCCCAGGAATAAAGATATGCAATGAGTTCCAGAGATTTTCTTCCCTTAGATGTCTTTCTCCCCCTGAATCTGACATGGGAATGGGAGCATATAAGGTAGCAGAAAATCAGAGCAATCAAGAAAATAACCAGAGCAGATAAAGTCATTACATATACTATCATGTCTTTCCCTCGTTGAAGACATGAGACAACTTTCATCTTAAGAATAAGAGCATCAGGAGAAGCTTTTATGAGTGCATTCTCTCTTATGTGATAAGCTTTGATGTGCCCTCTCTCCCCCTTTGACATCAATTTCCAAGAAGGGACTTCTGGAGCATGAGGCTAGTAGGTTTGGTCCTGGAGTCACATTACAAAGCCACATGTAATATATGATGCTGGTAGAGGACAAGTTACAAATAGTGGAGCTGGGACAAATATGTAGAATTGCAAGTGACATAGATTTTGTCTCAGAACTGAAATCGGTAGCACTGAGTGGTTGCAAGCGGTGGCACTGAGTTGATTCAGTTCAGCCGAAGAAACCAATCCGGTGAGACCGAGTTCAACCCAGAGAGTAACTTCTCGTCACCTCAACTCACTAGGCAAAATAATATCTCACAATGATATGCAAGGAATTAACTGAATGTTTTGAAATGAATTGGATGGAGGGAAATGCAAAAAATAACGGAGAAAGAAGAAGAAAAAGAAAAGAAATCTAGATGAAGTTTTTTTTGAAAGGGGAACTAGCATGCATGAGACAAATGCAAGGGCGCAAAGAATCAATAGAGAACTTCATCTAGAATTGGTCAGCGACAAAGTCACCTATGTTAGAGTATATTGACTTAGGAGTAAAGTGAAGACACTTGATCATAGGTCATACTCATTGTTTATGCTCAAAATGGGGTTGCCATTTTTCGTTTAAGCATTTTGATGTACTCTCATCTTGTGGAGTTGCTTTGACCCATGTCTTGGGGTTAAGCTTCTCTAAGATAGAATGACATACCTTGGGTGGTGTTGATGAACTTGGTCATGTAGTTGAACTTGTGTAGGGTGCTCAAGTTGATGTAGATCATCAAGAGTTGGGAGCACCACTTGTAGCTGAGGTTCATCTTCCTACATGGGTTAGTCTTGCAAGGAATAGCACTTGTGTATCTAAAATGACAATCATGAAATTTGATATAGGAATTTGTCAAAGGATATATTGAATGGATTCGTGCCTCCTCGTCTTCATCCACCATTTTGTAGCGACTTGGAGATGTAGAGATTGCTAAAAAAATGTGATTGAGCTGCAATCTCATTGAGTTGGGCTCTTCCAAGTTCCTACAAGGGTTAGATAGCATGCAAGAGTACAAGAGTATCCAAGATATATGATCATCATCATAAGAGAATGGTCAAGGATTAGTCAAAGTAAGGCGCATGCCTTGCATGCATCCATATGGAGTTTCTACTCCAAATTTGAGGCATCAATGATGTTTAATTCACCTCTCAACCCGCAAAACACTTTCTCATCAAGTGGTTTAGTGAATATATCTACCAATTGCTTTTTGGTACGAACATGCTTAAGTTTGATATCTCCCTTAGCAACATGATCTCGAATGATATGATGACGAACTTCAATATGCTTAGTTCGAGAATGTTGCACGGGATTATGAGCAATCTTAATAGCACTCTCATTGTCTCAAAGCAATGGAACATGTTTCACACATATCCCATAATCTTTAAGAGTTTGGGTCATCCAAAGTAATTGAGCACAACATGATCCAACGGCAATGTATTCTGCTTCGGCGGTGGATAAGGATACTGAGTTTTGTTTCTTTTTTTCTGAGAAAACATAGTGCTATAACTCTGATTTTCATTAATATGATAAAACAAGTTACATCACTGTACAAGATTTAGCATGATAAGTGGATATAATCTACAAGTAGTCTAGACAACTCTGCATCCCTTCCTTCAAACTAGGTTTGGCTTTTTTAATTATCATCTCAAAGTGCTCCTTGAAGGTACTGATGCAGTACTGCATATTTTTGGGTTTGTGATCAAAGATGATGCTATTTCTATGCTTCCAAATACTCCAACATCCTGCAATGAGGCACTCCTTGTAGCGTACAACATGGTTGTGTTTCTTGTCCTCCATGAGTAAATCCAAAAGCTCATAGTCAGTACTCCATTGAAATCCAATGGCCATCCAGAAGTTCTGGCTGAAATCACAACTAAAGAACAGATGAGTAAGGTATTCCTTTGGTTCATCATCACATAGCACACATCTAGCAGAATCAACATGGAAAATTTTCCTTGTAAGCAAGTCTCTAGTATTTAGTCTATCCTGTAGCAGCAGCCAGAAGAAAAACTTTTGCTTAGCTAGTGTGCATGATTTCCATATCCACTGAAATGGCTTGGGGGCATCAGCAGGGTTCCCAATATATTCTAGGTATATCCGTTTGTTAGAATAGTTGGAGCCACCCCAGTGAAATTTCCATGAGTCCATCTCTGTCTGGTTGCATCTATCAAATCATGGTTCTTAGCTGAGTACTCTGTTGAACAGCAATGCTGGACATAGGTAGATGAAACATCTCATAAAAATTAGTGTCATCCAGGTTGGTGGCAGCCTCCAAAGTGATTTGTTCATTTTTTGTGTATGAGAATAGCCGAGCCATCATGCTCATTATTGGCTGAGAGCACCAATTATCATACCATAAACTAACTGTGTTACCAATACCTGCAGAGCAATTTGTCATGTTTTTGATATCTTGGAGAATAGAAAAAAAGTCTCTCCACCAAAAGGCTCTCCATCAATTTGACCCAAGGGATATAATTTTTGTTGAAGAATTTGTATAGGCACTTGGTTAGCAGAGCTGTTTTGCATTCTAAGATCAAGTACACCTAAACCTCCTGCTTTTTTGGCAGGCATACTTTTTCCCATTTAACCAAGCAGTTTCCATGTTTATTGATCCCCTTTCCATACCATAGGAAACTTCTCCCAGATTTCTCAAAATGATCCAGGATAGTGAAAGGCACTCTGATACAACACATAGCAAATATGGGCAAAGTAGAAACAATGGCTTTAAGATGTGTGAGTCTACCTGAGTATGTCATCAGGTTTGCAATGCCAGATAATCTATGGTCCAACTTAGATACCATTGGCATGAGATCAACAACTTTAGGTCTTGTAGTACCCATAGGCAACCCTAGGTAAGTGAAAGGCATGGATTCCTTCTTGCATCTAAGAATGTCAGCTAATTCTTGAGCTCTGTCATCATAGATGTTAATTGGTACAAGAGATGATTCACTATAATTAACAATGAGCCTAGTAAACCTAGAGAAGCTATCCAGGATCTCTGTGAAATTGCTATTTTGCTCCTCCTGAGCAGGCAGAATGACAAGAGTATCATCAGCATACTGGATGATGGGGTAACTTTCAGTGTTGTTGGTATCAATAGGTAAATTAAGTGCACCATTTCTCCAAGCTTCATTAACTAATATTTGCAACAATTTACCAACTAGCACATGTGACAGGGAGAAAAATGGGTCTCCTTGCCTGACACCACATTTGCAATGGATGTTTTTCCCAGGAACACCATTAAGACTATCAGAAGTGGAAGGAGTGTTTAAGATCATGTTGACCCACTTGATCCATTTGTCACTAAATCCAAAATTCCTCATCATGAAAATAATAGCATTGTACTCCTCCATTCCTAAATATTTGTCTTTCTAGACATCTTAAATGACTACTACATACGGATGTATGTAGACATATTTTAGAGTGTAGATTCACTCATTTTGCTCCGTATGTAGTCACTTGTTGAAATGCCTAGAAAGACAAGTATTTAGGAACGGAGGGAGTAGTTTACTTTGTCAAATGCTTTCACAAAGTCAATCTTGAAGATGATGATATCTTTTTTTGATTTGTGACACATGTGTATATATTCGAAACTCCAAGCTAGACAATCCTGAATGTCCCTAGTTTTAATAAAGCCATACTGATTTTTGCTGACCCTTGTTAAAATGACTGGCTGAGCTCTGTTTGCCAGTAATTTTGTGACAATTTTGATAGGCATACTCACTAGGGAGATGGGCCTAAAGTCATTGGGAGTTTCAGGGTTGTCCTTTTTAGGGATCAGTGCAATGTAAGCAGTATTGATAGGCTGCACAGAGATAGATTCTTGATGAAAATCATTAATGAATTTGTAGAAGCTATGCTTGATGATGTGCCAGCATTTTTTCATAAATAATCCATTGAAACCATCAGGTCCAGGTGACTTGTCATTTGGCATGTGTTTAATAACTTCATCAATTTCCACAGATGTAAAAGGTCTGTCAAGATCTGAAGTGATATTATCCATTCTCAAATGAGATATATCAAAATCCCTAATACTATCAGCCTGAGTGCCAATTCTATCCTTAAAAGATGCCCAGATTATGGCAGCCTTTTGATCATGATCATAACTGCATTGGCCATCAGAGGAAATCAGGAAAGTGATATAATTGTGCCTAAATACCTGAGATGCAATAGCATGAAAGAACATGGTATTTTCATCACCAAGTTTTGCCCATCTGATATTTGCTCTAATTCTCCAGTATAACCATTTGGCCTCCAGAAGTTTATTAGTATGGTTGATGAGGATTTTCCTGAAGTTTGCCTCCCTTCTGGTGAGTAATCTTTGATCTTCCAATACATCAATGAGCTTGACATAAAAGCAACAATTTTCAATGGTTTTACCGAGCTGTGAGAATTTCTTGCTCCACTTTTTGAGACCTCTTCTAAGAGCTTTAAACTTGGCATTTAGATGCTTGGCAGAATCAGAAAAGTGTATAGAATTATACCAATGGTTCTCAACTACTTCAATGAAACCAGCAAATTCAGTCCAGAACTCCTCAAATCTGAAAATGTTGCTCTTGGGGATGGCACTGTCAATCATAATTTTTGTGGGAACATTGTCAGATGAGATCTTAGCCAATGGAATTGCCATGGTAGATGGGTGCACAGAAGTCCAATGGGAGCTGGTGAAAACCCAATCCAACTTTTCCAATAGTGGATTGTCCTGTTTATTACTCCATGTGAATGATCTTCCTTTCAATGGAATTTCAACTAGATCAAGATTTATGATGATATTATTAAAGAGCATCATGTTGTTTGGGTCACCTCCTGGCTTGTTTTTGTTGTCAGGTCCGCTAATAAAGTTGAAATCCCCCAGTATCATCCATAACTTGCTCTGATTGATGTTAAGATTCTGCAGCCAAGACACAAATTCCAGTTTGCCATCCATAGAATTGGGACAATACACATTAGTGATATACCAACAACTATTATCCAAGTTAGAAGTGAGTTTGATAGTAATGTGGAAATAGTTGCTAGATATGACCTCACCCTTGAACATGTTGCCATTCCAAATACTAATTAAACCACCTAAATTACCATTGGATGGAGAAAAATAGTACTGGTTGAATCTCTTGGCGCATGAGTTTTTTATATAGGCCAGATCAAAGCTGTCCCTTTTGGTTTCTTGAAAGATCATAATGCAACAATCACTATCATCAATTTTCTGCCTAATGTCATCCCATCTAGCAAAAGAGTTAATCCCTCTCACATTCCAATTTAGGATATTCCAACTTCTATTCGTGATTGCCATCTAATAATTGAGCATTGTTCATACTATGAGTAGCATAGCATGATAAATCCATGAATGCATAATGGGGATAATGGGTGAACATACATTGATAACAACTGCAAAATACTGCAGTACTAAGAAGAAAATTTTGGGCATCAAAGTCCACAAATTCCATATAACAGGAAAGCACTCCATAACAGCAACCATATGACTTACAAAGAAATCCATGAGAGCAAAAGTGCAGATTATTATAGGCCATAGTTTTAAGTGATGCACGCAGGCATCCAAATGGAACAAGGAAACAGAGGTGCAAGCAATGAAACTAGCAATTTGAAACTAAGATAACTAGGTAACAGAGAGGCGAGCCACCCAAACCCCAACAGTGGATCAAGCTTCTATTCATCAGAGCTATCATACTCCAGAGCCTGAGATGACACTTAATGAGGTGCCATCTTACATGGGCCAGTGCCAATAGCCTGCAAAGTGTTCATAGGAAACTCAGGTGGAGGTGGAGCATGTTTGTTGATCACAACATCATAGAATTGGGGGCCCAAGTTTACTAACACAAAAGTCTTCTGCTTCTTAGAGTTGTGCTGCATTTTCTGCTGGTTAGAGGGAGAGTCCATCTTCATGTTTGCAGCATCAGCAATAGCTTTGTTCTTAAAACCTTGATTGATGTGGGAAATTCTGTTGCTCCTCCTGCAGAATGCCTCATCAATAATTGGTTTCTTCTTCTTGTTGTTGCCAGGCTTCTGAACTTCAGCAAATTCTTGGCTGGAGATTTCCTCAATGCTGAGAGTACTAGATTGTTGTGGTAGATCTTGGATAGTCTGAATCTGAAGAAAGCATCTTTTATTAGATCCATTAGTTCCAACAACATCCACCACATTACATTTTGCATTAACGATCTTGCTACCACCAAGCTTGGGGATGATACCATTAGCATTGGAGACCAGATTACCCACTAGATCCTGTAGAAATGCAATGTGCTCAGATATGTTACAGGTTTGGACAGGCATGCTAGCACTGGTAGAAGGGAGCTCATTGTAGTTCATATCAACATTGGAGGGAACAAATGCAGGGCTATTCACAACAGAGGGCTGTTGTTCTTGGTCCTGATCAAGTGGGATGTAATCAGGTCCAATGGTGTCATGAATCTGTTTCACTACATCCACAACAGCTTCATTTCCGATAACAACATTAATACTAGTAGCATTCAGACCAGCTTCATTCAGAACCGAAACTAAATTCACACCAACAGGAACTTGCTCAGATAGCTCATCACACTCAGCCTCAGCATTAACATTGTTGTTATTATTGTTGACAGCATGAACATCTTCATAGGGGGCACCTAGGTTTTCATTGTGTGGGTTAATCACAACCTGATCCATTGGGATGTTGCCAAGCACATCATCATGCCAAAACCCTCCATGTACATGAGGCAATGGGTGTGGATTGCCACCATCAGGTGGGAGAGGGTCCTCATCACCACCCTGCTGCCCAATCAATTCTCTAGAGAGGATGTAAGTAGGACAAGTCCATGAATCCCCATAGCCAACATCATCCAGATTGCGAAGCACAACAATGCTAATGGGAATAGTGTCAACATTAAATACTCCGAGTTTCACTATAATTCTTGTTTTGTCTCTAGGGTCCTTGTTCCAGCTGAGAAATCTACCATATGGAGACACTGTGCGACTGATAACCCCTACATCCCAACATTACAGAGGATAGTTCATCATCAAGATCCAAACATCATGTCCTGCCTAGTAACCCTCAAAACAGAGTCTCCGATCTGAAACGGACTAAGACTGGCGGCTGTATCTCTAGAACAAGTAGTTGTAAATTGGATGGGAGCCGTACCCATACTGTAGCGAGAGGTTTAGTTGATGTGCCATCCGCGCCCGTCAAGGTAGTTGATGATCAGAGCAATGGCACCATGGAACTCCTTAGCAGAAACTTCCGGTACCAAGGTGGCGATAGCCCACTCATTGCACACCATGGGAAGATCTCCTCCTAGTACCACATAGCCACGACAAGCACAGAGGGCCAGCTGTGATGATGGTGGTGCCCGGGGGAGGTGGGGGAGGGGGTTGCATGGGTAGCAGGCCATCTCGGGAAGCAAGGCGCAAGCAGGCGGAGCAGGGGATGTTGGACGAAGGTGAGAAGGCGAGGAGGCGTCGCGGGTGGCATATATAACTGGCAGAGGTTGTGGGTTAGGTTTGATCCGATAAGCTTGAGCAGAGATTTTCTTGTTAAAACAAAATCTAGCAATATGGGTATTACCAAAACAGGCACAACACCTGCTTTTATTGTTACATTGATAGCGTGAGTGTCCATAACCCAAACATTTAGAGCAAAAAGAATTATAATCAGGATGGAAAATGTGGGTAGTGTTGGTTGTTCCAGCTTCTGGGCAGATGGGCTGGTTTTGCTGATTAGGCCCTGGCTGCCCAGACCCAGAGTGATCGGGAGGGTTTGAGTTTGAAACACAAATGGGCTCTGGAATGGCTGGTCCGCCATGCATGGAGGTCGTTGCAGGTGCAACGGTCATGCGAATATCACGATCATGAGTGTGGTTATTCAAAGCCGTTAATGGTCCAATTGGAATGACATTAGCATGAGTTAAGATGGACTTTTCATCACAAGATGATGCATGCCATTGTGCTGAGGCATTAGATGATCAAGGATACGACGATAAACTTGCTTGGTAGGCACATAACAAGTTGTCATACCTTTGCCCCATGATGAACCCGTAATCCATTCAGCCTCTTGTTCAGCATACCATCTCTTCTCTTCAAAGATCCAATTTGGGCCGCCACCACTCCAGAGGTGGAAGTAACACTTAAATAGATCGCAAGTGAAATAGATCTTGCATACAAAAAAGAAACTCACAACCTTGGAGCGTAGTTTGAAACGATAAACATTGCCAGAAATATGGGTAACCTCAAATGATTGGTAATCACCACCCGTGCATGCAGAGAGAACCAAATTGACATTGAGATTATTCAAACAGAAGGCAAATCTTGCAAAGGAGATCATCATCGTGAAGCCATGAGAGGAGGAGACCGAGTTCACCGAAGATTGAAAATACTTACGAATCTCACCTCTGAATTGATGACCAAATGAAAAATCCAGAAGATGGGCTATAGAGTTGGGGTCAAAGAATGGACCCATTGTAGAGGAAAGGCTTTTTGTTGGTGGGATTCGGCCGGATCATGGACGGACACATGGTCGCCAGGAGGGGGAGGGTAGGTGGGTGGGGAGGTGGGAGAGAGCCATCTCGAATGGGGATTATTGTCTTGTTATGAGTTTTGTTTCTTGGAGGACCAAGACACAAGAGATCTACCAAGAAATTGACAAGTACTCGAAGTGGACTTTCTATCCCTTGTCACCAGCATAGTCCGAGTTGGAGTAGCCAACAAGGTCAAAAGAAGACCTCTTGGGATACCAAATGCCAAAATTTGGTGTATGTATAAAGTATCTCACTATCCTTTTCACATCCTTGAGATGACACTCTTTGGGGGCTGCTTCATATCGTGCACACATGCACACACTTAGCATGATATCGGGACGGGATGCACGTAGATATAAAAATGAACCAATCATAGAGCGGTAAACCTTTTGGTCAACCGGTTCACCGTCCTTTGTCAAGTCAAGATGTCCACTAGTAGGCATGGGGGTATTCATACCTTTGCATTCTTGCATGTTGAACGTCTTGAATAAGTCCTTGGTATACTTCGTTTGAGAGACAAAGCACTACAAAAAAATACACTTCCGTGATGATACGTGTTTGTCACAGTAGGTCGCGTTTTTTGTCATGCATGTACATCCATGACAAATAGACAGAATCAAGATAGTCATACCTGTGCTGTCGTAGAAGTGTTCCATGACATTACCAAAATTATCATCACGGAAGTGTCCACTTCCATGACAATAAATCGCGCGTCACAGAAGTGCTTTCATCAAGGGTGACCGACATGTGGCATCCACCCTAACAGAACGCCGTTAAGCTATCGGGTCGGGTTTTGGATCCGATAACCCGTTAACAGCCCCGACCAATGGGGATTTTCCACGTGTAAAATCATCATTGGCTGGAGGAAACATGTGTCGGCTCACCATTGGGACAGATGTCATCCACTCATTGGCCAGAAGGCGCCTATGATACGTCGACACGTGGCACAACCCTACAGAGGCCCATTCTTGTGAAAAGGCCGGCCCGTTTGACTTGGTCAAAAGGTGGCGGGCCGGCCCATGTAAAGCCTGTTAACGGCATGTTCGCATATAGCCCATTTACAGCCCGCTAACCCAAGGCCCTTTACGCCCTACCCGAATTAGGCCTAGTAGCGTCATCTGGGCCACCCAATATGATTCCAGCCCATTTTCACTTCTGGCCCATGTAAGGCCCATGACGTCTTTCGGGCCATATGAGGCCCTATGTAACTCTTGGCCTATTAATGGCCCGTGGTGAAACTGGCCCGTAATGAACAATGTTTTACTTTACACCCATTAACGGCCCATGGTGAAACTGGCCCGTAATGAACAATGTATCGCTTTATACCCATTAAGGGCCCGTTATTTCGTTGGGCCGTTTCCAGCCCATGTTACCTTTCGCCCTTCTCAGAGCCCATTTATTCTTGGGCTCATTTCCAGCATTCGTTTACTTATGGCCCATTACGTTCATTTTCTGCTTATGGGCCAAATTCAGCCCGTGGTTACCGTCGGCCCGTTTGTGGTCCGTTAACACGTTGGGCCATTTTCATAGCATCATGAAATACGGCCTATTAACGATGGCCCGTTATGGTCGGCCCATGAACGGACGATTCCAACTCTAGCCCGTTTACGGCCATAATGCGGCCTATTATTGGCCCATGTTTGGCCAATCAATCATACTGCCCGTATAAGGCCCATTGATGATACGGCCCGTAGAAGGCCCATTGTTTCTACGGCCCGTAGAAGGCCCATTGTTTCTACGGCCCGTAGAAGGCCCATTGTTTCTACGGCCCGTAGAAGGCTCACTGTTTCTACGACCCGTAGAAGGCCCACTGTTTCTACGGCCCATAGGAGGCCCAGTGTCACTACAGTAAATATTAGCCCATGGTTATTGTGGCCTAGTTTTAAAAAATAGGTTATTGCAACCACTAGCAAACCGCGGAAAAAGAATTGCAATGACTACAAGCAAACAAATAAACAAGACAACAAGGAAATAAATAAGCAAGCAACTTACGCTAGGCTATCACGGCTATCACACATATTACATCCACTGAGCATCAAAGTTCGCCACTAGTGCAAATAAACACGCCGACAAAAGAATATACAAAACTGAGAGCACTTCAGAAGGCACTAGGCCTGGCCAGGTCAGGCCCCCCAAACAGCTGAAGAAGCTGAGTAGACCTCAGTTGTGTCAACGATAGATGCATCAACACTAGATTTAAGGCATGATGGTGCGCACGGTAGTCCTCTAACATCTTCATTGCATCTTTGACTTCAAGTCGGAGCTGAGCTGAAGCAAGCCTTTCCACTTTAAGTTGAGACTGAAGAAGTCGAACTGATTGAGAGCTTGTCTCACACCTGCTGGTGAGTAGCTTCAACTCACTGTCTTCATCAAGACTGGACCTTGGGGTCATCTCACTGTCCTCAAGATGGTTTGGCTCACTATCTTCCCTAAAGTTCTGCCTGGCGTAAGAGATACGACTCTGAAAGAGAAACAAGGAGACACATAACAGGTTTCACAATTATATAAGCAAATAAATGGATCTGTTCTGCATAAGGAACATGTTTTTACAACTACAATTTGAAACTGGTAGTTGTTGCAAACATCGAATCAGATGTAAACAGCAAAGCAAACAGCAGTGGAGGCAATGATGCCTATCCAAATCTATACTAGAACAAAATTTGAAGGCTTGAGAAGGATGAACTTATATTACATGTTAACACGGGCTGGACAAAGCCCTTCTCCATGTTGATGGAAGGATAATTCAATAAATTCCCCAAAGAAAATTCTTTATAAGCGTTGCCATTATTCTACATTTTGCAAAGAGTAAATATAGATCAAATAATATTGGAAGAAACAGAGGATAATGAAGCTCATGTGCAGACTGATGATAAATAATCAAATAGCAATTAATTAAGTACATCGTTACAAGGCAAAAGGGAGAGAGGTACTGACAAGAGCAATGCAGAGCCCATTATTGTTTTGAGATCGTATGATCCTTTGAGCAAGGGGATTCACCTGAAATTAGTTTTCATACAAGAGAGAAGGTAAGGCACAAGCAAAAATTTAGGAGTTCAAATTTTGAGTTGATATCATAGACAGTACCTGACGCTGGGCTCCCAGCAGTTCTAATAGGGGTTTGGCCACTGGAGTAGGGGTAAAGTAGTACAGTTGGGCCTGTGTTTTCTGTGGCTGCTGATCTATCTGATTTAACAAGTACCACTACCTTTTCCAAATACCTAGTTTGTACTCCTTGAGGATCTGCACTCACCCTCTTCCTTTTGGACATCTATCATGAAAGAACAACATTTGACAGGAAAAACATAGTGTGACGACACATGGAATAGGTACAGAAAATGGATAGTTATGGCATATACTCATATATGATGCTTAAACTAAGCAGATGGTGTAACAAAGTAGAAGAAATGCAAGAGGTCAGATGCAAAATATGTGCGACCAATACAACTTTGCAAAGTTAGAGCAAGCACCTTGATGGGTGAATAAGATAGGCCATCCTCCACCATGCCAAGTTTGTTAGCCAGTGGATCGTTCCGCAATATTCCTCTCGTGCACCCATTCTCATGTTCATTTTGATAATGTTCAATATCTGACATGCATGAAAACATAAAAACAAGTGCGATTTTCTTTGTAATGCAGAAGTGATTCTAATCCAATACTTCCTCCCTGTAAACCCCTTTGTGCTATCTCTGCAATTCTTTTAAAAGATGCCATGCATGCTGTAATTTGTTGTGTGCATTAATATAATGTGGCCTACTACTCAAAATATGAGAGCTTCAGAAGTGATGACACTTCGCAGATGATAGCTTCAACATATAGTAAAGAAGAAGTTGACCTGATCTGGCAGATTCAAAATATACTAAGGGAGAACAACTCGACCTGACCAGTCGACCGCAAGAGAAGAGTATCATCTTAAAGAAGAGCAGAAGATCAAGCAGATTGAAGATATTACAAGTGTTTCAATACAATGTCGGTTGGCCACCCATGATGAACCAGAGCGCACAGAGAAATACTATTCTTTCCGGTCTCTCCATATGTGGCTCACATGCATTTCGAAACTAAAGTAGGAACATTTAGCTAACCAATTAAACATCTCTTAGTTTTACTAATATCAGCAATAATATCAGGTATGAATTTGTACAACTAAGCTTGTTTAGCTCGATGGGTGGAGCAGTGCTATTACGACACGAACCACGTAGGCTGATTGTGGTCATCATAAAATGGGGAAAACATAAGCATGATGAGTACAGTGTTGACCGTGGCAGTGGGATGGCACATCTGAAGCTGCAAACCGTGCAAAGGATAGTTAGCAACCGATGTTTGCTTTGAAATAACAACTAAGATTTGGTATGGACAAGAAAGTACGGTCAACAAGTGACAAAGAAATGCAATTATGCTGTCTCTCAATATGTCGCGACATGCATTTGGAAACTCAAGTGGGACCTTTAGCTAACCAATTAAATGTGTCGGTTAACTAATATCAGTACCATATCACAATCATATTTGAACAACTAAGCTTTTGAATTCTGAGTGTTGTGTTGTTTAGCTTGAAGGGTGGAGTAATGCTAGTACGACAGAAAGCACCTACGGAGATCATAGTAGAGTAGATAAAAGGGGAAAACCCTAAGCATCAAGAGAAAAATCAGGAAAGTGGAACTAGCTGGACCAGTGGGTGGTGCACATGATTTTCGAAATGAATATAGGAACATTAGGTGACCAATTAAACGTTCTCTGTTTTAGTGATATGAGCATCATATCAGATTCGTATTTCAACACGTAAGCTTTGGGTTGAGGTCTTGAGGAGCAGTGCTAGCACGACACGAAGCACCTACAATGATGGTAGTGAATATAAAGGGGGGAAACCATAAGCTTTACGAGTATAGTGCCCGTGCCATGGAGGATATGAAGGTGCAAACCGGACAAAGCTACTTCGCAACCAATGTTTGCTTTCAACTAGCCACTACGATTTGGTACGGACAAGAAAAGTACAGTAAACAAATTACGATCTATTTTCCAGGTGAGATCAATAACTTAAGCACATATGGAAGAGTACCACCTCTCTTGCGACGCCGTGTAGGCCTATGCTGATACGTTGAGGGTGCTGCGGGTGCGATGGCTGTCGGTGGCGGGGAAGAAGACTTTAGATGGCAGACGGCCGGGTCGGGGGATATATCTTGTTGCCATGGACGAGGCGGTCGTAGGAGCGGCAACGGCAAGGTGGACGACGGAGCCGATGAAGCGAGAGGAGGCGATGAAAGGATCCTGGTCCAGCGTCATGGATGAGAGACGTCCATCTCTTGCAGTGGACGACGGGGTAGGGGTAGCGGCTCCGACAAGGTGGAGGATGGGGTGGCGGACGAAGGAGGCTGGCCGCAGTGCGGAGGTTGTCGTGCCGCCGATGGTGTATGAATGGGGAAATGGAGGGGAGGGGAGCGATCTCAAACTTTGGGACGCGCTTCTCTGAAATGGAGGAAAGTTGCGAACTTATCCCCCGTTTAAAATTTCAGACATCGCGTCGGTTGGGGATAGGACGGTAATCTCACATCTCCCAAATATTTGCCGGAAACTATTTCGGGCGAGGAGAGGGTGTTTTGCCGCCCACGGTTGGCGCCCACGGTGTATGAACGGGGCTGACAGGTAGGGCGGTTGTGTCACGTCTGATGGAAGTTACACATCTGCCCCTACTTAAAATATTAGCCTACATCGATTTCGGACGAGGAGAGTTTGTTTTGTCGCCCACCGTGTATGAATGGGGAAATGGAGGAAGAGACACATGTCTTTCGGACGAGCTTGAATCAAATGTGTTTTGCCACCAACGTTTGGCGCCCACCGTGTCTGAATGGGCTCAGAGGCTATCGTGTCACGTCTAACTGAAGTTACTAGTCTACCCCTGTCGGCAGCAGTGTAAATCCGGTCGATAAGGATATCAAGTGTCAGGGATAGACAGTAATTTTCATCTCGCAAACACTTGATTTGGGCAGCCCACAAATTATAGTGGGTGTTTAGCCGCTTCGTTCAAAATTTGGGAGAATTAGCATTCACGTTTGCCCTGGGAGCTGGCAAACTAAATTCAAATCTAGTTTGTATTCGATTACGAATATCCACAGATAATTATACATTTTGTTATTTATTTCTTCAGAACCACAACAAAGATTTTTTCCACCTTTATATATGATTGTGATTTAGAAATGCCATGATCTTCGAATTCAGTAGGTTGGATACACTCTGATTCAAATAGTTATTTCATCCAATACAATATGCTCACACAAAAAATAGTTCACCTTATGTCAATCATACAAGTACTGAGGATTACCTCGCCTAAAAAATTCGGATCATTACAACACATGGACAACATGGAATTCCGGACAACATAGGGGGTCTTGCAACATAATCCATTCAGAGACATGACACAACATGCAAGTACAATAATCTAATGACAATTTCAACTGGTATCTAAAGAAGAACCGGGATTACCTTGGGCTTCAGATAGCAGAAACAACAGGACCTCCTCCGTCTTCAAATGCAACATTCTTACTTCCTCCAATTCTTGGGTTGCTTGCATAATGCGTGCCGCTAATTCTGTAATTTCCAGCCTCAAGATAAAGATTACCTCATTCATGGCAGCCACACCATCTCTTTCTGCCTCTAGTAGAGCCTCAAGCACTATAATATCTGTGCTCAGACTGCTCTCCGGCGGTGTTGCCTCTGAACTGCTACCATCTAGTAACATGGATGGCGCACTGCTTCCACAAATAGATTCTGGGGTTGTACATTGTGTCCTAGTGTGAACGGCATCCTGAAAGGTTTCCGCTGGACATAAGTAAGAGATAGTTATCGTATGATCCAGGCAGTAAGCTTACATGGTAAACGACGGACGAATTATTGCCGAGCATGGAAAACTATATTTAAATGGTTCGAAGCAGCATCTGCCGAAAAGAAATTAAAATGGTAAGATGGAAGTTGAAAGGGAGTGTACAACCACTATATTTAAGTTGCCAAGGCATCTAAGCAGTTGAAATAATCTGAGAAAGCACTTAACAGTGTGGCCTCATATAAACTATGAAGACAGTCTTGTGATGAAGTTGAGAGGAAAAGTTAAGGACTCAAATGAAATAGGCATGCATTTCTTTACGATAGTACAGTAGGCACTGCTGACATATTGGCCAACTCAGGTATAACGTAACAACAAACAAGCATTTGAATCAAGCAATACAGCAAAACAGACAACTGAACTATTTGTAATTCGGTAGGATTACACGTTTCGGGCACAAGCCAAGAAAGCAGCCCACTTGCATTACATTTAACATGTACTAAAACACACTGGCTTACCATATGTTGCTGTGAAGCCTAGCTGCTGTTGCAATGTTCTTTGAAGATATCGTCAGCATCCCGTGGTTGCAAATCTAGTTGTTGTAGTTTATTCTGCACCATCTATTTAGGTAAAATTAATTTTAATCGCATGCACTGGTCCGAATTGATTATCAATGGTTCATCTAAACTAATGAAAGAAGGGTGTGTGCATACACGACAATATATCTGCTTCCGTCTATTTTTATGCTTGTTCGAGGTGCCAGCACCAAAATAACAAATATTTTGCTTGATGGGGTTGGCAGCTCCATAATTAATAGAAGCATCAAATTAGTCATGCAACTTGGGAAGATCAAGAACACACAAACAAGTAATGAACATAGGCTCGGAGCAGTGATGTAATAGCTAGCATCAGAAAATGTAGGGTAAAATGAACAAAAAGCAGCGGAACCACATGCTAGTTTGCTGATGTGTAATTAAGCATAGAGAACATTAAGCAGTCTGATGGAACCAACATGTGGCATCAGAACAAAACTAAAGCATATTAACTATATGTGCACTGGTATGTAATTTAACACATGTAACATGTTCACTGCCAGAAGTATGGCCCTACAGGTGCAAGCAGAATAACACGTCTCATGAAAAACTGAATGATGCCCTGAAGAAATTCAAAGGTGCGGTGCTTATGATAGGAAAGTGAACGTAGGCGCCGGCCGTTGGATAATAGTACCTGATTCTCGGCGGCGTATGGGTATCGTTGTCATACTTGATAGCTAAGGATCGCCGATGGTGCTCGTGTTGCGGTTGAGTTTGAGCCGGCTGTCGCCGTCGCTGAAGCTGCTCCGGTGCTATAGTTGCGGCGCCTGTCGACATACAAGAAAGCTCATCTGTGGTAAGTGAACAATTGCACGATAAAGAGAAAAACCGAAGGAGTACAAATCAAAATAACCTGATGAGGCTGCAGCGTCGGTAAAGCAGGGCCGGTGGACTTGAATATGGCGTCCGTGGAGCGGGTCCGATGCAGTGGACGAAGGCTTTGGCGGGCGCGTTGTATAGTGCATTTGGTGAGGCAGATCTGTTGCGTCGAACGAGGGCTTGTATGAAGGGCCAGCAAAGGGGCGGACGAGGCAGTCAGTGAAGGGCCTACGCTGTGGTGGAGGGCGCCGGTTAAGCAGATCCGGTGTGGTGGACCATGATGGCGGTCAAGGAGATCTGGAGCGGTGGACAAGCCAGTCGCTGAAGCAGCTCCGGTGAAGTGGTGAGTTGGCAGTTGGGGGTTCCAAGGTGCGGAAGGTAGATCCGGTGGGGTGTGAGGTCCACCGCTGCGGCGGAGGACTAGATTCGGCGGCTTGCCGTGGTTGGGGGGTCGGGGAGGGGAAGGGGAGGGGCTCTGGGGAAGAATGTTGGGGGCAAAGAGGGGAAAACAATAGAGTCACCAAAGCAGCCCTTTTCCGTTCATGTGGCAGGGGCAAAACAGGAATATCGCACGGCTAAACTTCCGGGCGCGTGATATTTCGATGTGAGCGGGAAGTTTGAAAGCTTTTGGCGCCTAAAATTATAAGTATTCTGCTCTCGTACGGCCGACTATGATGTCATGGCCGACAATTTGTTTGTTTTGCACGCAAAAAAATGTGCAAGTTTTGAAAATCAATGTCTCCAACTCGAAACTTAGATTGCCCATTCAATTCAAATATGGATCATTGAGCTACTTACAAGCAAATACCATCATTCGGTCCAATTCAAATGAAATTCCAAATGTGTTTATCCTAAATATGATGACAAAAGCAAAAATGTGTATGTGTATGAATAAAGTGGATGATTATAAAGTTTGAACATGCCCGTATGTGTATATCTCTAGGTTTGATATATGAATTTGAAATCACGAAATCCTGGCTTAAAAAATGTACCTCCGTTTAAATGAATTACAAAAGCTAATGATGGAGTCGAATTCCAAAATTCCAATCTTAGGTTTGTAATTCTGGTATATCAAGGTATATCACGCATGTTCAAAAGTATCGTTATCTCATAGTACAAACTGTGAAACAAATGGATCAACCATGAGTTCACAATATCTCAATTACGCTAAAGTCCCTCAAATATAGACACCTCACTCTTTATCTGAAGTCAACCCCCCCACCACACACACACACACACACACACATAGAGAGAAGTCATTCTCTCCCCCAAACACCAACACACAAGCACATTAACACCCCTCTCTCTTGTAAAGTACGGACCCCAACATAGGTCTCTATCACTTTGTCTCTCGGGCATGCACACATCTCTTCCCTCACTCTCTAGGTCTCCTGCTATCTCAGCCAAGCACACGCACTATGTAGAGTGTATATTTCCCATACACACAAAACGTCGCCCCCAAATGTCTATCTCCCTAGTTATGTGGTTCTCGCGCACTCACCTCACACACCACCCCCACTGCAAACAAGCACACTTTGTCTCCTTGTGCACCACTCTCCTCTTTCTATCCACATGCGGACCCGCCCCAGCTCCTTCCCTGCATACATATATGTCGTGACTCTTTGCATAGTTTCGTAATGTATAATCATTCTCGATTTCGCACATTGTTCTCTACACCATCTATTCTAGATCTCTCATGAAGTCCCTATCACACACACGATGACTCGCTTCCCTTGCGTCTCCGTTCATAGGCCAATTTCGGACAACATCAACATTGTCTCCCTATCTATACGCCATTTATGGACACAAACGACCCCTCTCGCCCCCTCTCTTCCTCTCTCTCTCTCTCCGTCGCTAGCTCTCTCTTTCTGTCGCTCTCATACCCCTCTCCCACACACACACTCGATGTCTCTTCCAAATAGTCTGCTCCCCCAGCCCGCACCCGTGCTATCCCGCTACTACACATGTCACACCATTCCCCCTTCCCTTATACTATGGTTTACATCATCAGTGGTCTCTCTACTCCACGTACACTCTCTCCCTCTCACACACAAATGCGTGCACAAACACACACAAACACGCACAAACACCCATTTTTCTGGATCCTCATCTCTCCCCATGTCCGCATGTGTATCTCACACACTCACTCTCTAATTATGTATGTGTGTCTCCATGTTACACAACACAAAGCCCCATGTACATGTCTCTCTCTATCCTCCACACACATAGACACAAAGAATCTGTTATCATTGCCTCAATCTCTAACATATCACACACGCACTCTCTCTCTCTCTCTCTCTCTCGCGCGCGCGCGCGCGCGCAAACACTCTCATAAAGGGTTTCCCCGTGAATAACTTACCGTCTATTCATCAATAGTCGTGGCAGTACAGCAAACACGAGACATGAAAAATAATAAATCTACACGTGCTTAGACCACCTAGTATGACTACTAGGACTAGAGCAAGCCAAAAAGCGCACCGCCGTCACCCCCTCCTTGTCAGCGACGGGAAAATCTTTGTTTTACACAGTCGAGAAGTCATTGTGCTAAGGCCCCACATGCCGAGGCGTTGAATAGAATGTAGATGCTAGTTTACGGAAGCAAGTATCGATAATACATTTGTATCTCCATACTTATATTTATTCTCTTATAAAAAACCAAGGTGGTGATGATGGTACGTGTGCCATCTTGCAATATAGACCGTCCGATCTATATCCGACGGATGGAAATTAAACTAAAAGATACCCGCACCCCTCTCCACATTTGCAGACAAGGCATTCCCTCGCTCATCTCTCTATCCAACAAACCTCATTGTTGAGCAATTAAGAAAGGAAGCCTCTGGAACAAACTGGCCTGGTGGCCGCTGTTGGCGTCGTCAATCCCCATGCCTCCGCTCAGTCCGACCACCAACCACCACCACACCCCACTCCTCTTCACCTTATGTCATATTTCTCGAGATATCATTAGTTTTTACACATGGGATTACTCCCGCAAGGGTCAATCACAACAAGTGTTTTATAAAAAAATGCATCTTGATGTTCCGTGCAATGCACGGATCTTGCTAGTACTCCTACACAAGACGAAGTTGGTGATGCTGGTGTGTCTGCCATCCGTCGTTTCTGACAATTAGATCTACATCTAACGATTGTGAGGTAAGTTGTTGCCTTTTCTCACCAACATCCCACTTGTCTACCAATTTGCAGAAAAACCCGTAATTAGTATCTTAAAACCAACCACATCCCTCCCTGACCTCACCAAAGTTGCCCAAGGAATATATTCTAATTGAAAAATATGTATATCAAAATTAGAGTCTTTTGTACCAAGTTTGTGAATAAGTATTATTCTAATTATGATTCGTTGCAATAGACGTGAACATTGCTAGTATTTCCAACCATGCATTTTTCCCTAATATTCCATAGTTTCGAGTTTTCCATCAAGATATTAGTCACTCATGGTTGATATTTACTTTCAATCATGTACACATATGCACTATGTAACTAGCCTTGCTTATTGGCTTCCAAAGCTTAACTTTCACTCCTACTTACAATATGTAGAGTATCTAACAAAAAACTACCACTTTCAACCAGCCCTAGGAAGAATCTATTGTACAAAAAATAGCAAAAACATACCCAAAATTTCTTAATCCACGCCAAAAACTACTACCTAGTACTCCTATCGATTAGGTTCGTTTAAACCCATTTATGACAGGGTTGGCCCACACGTCCGTGCTGACGAGATAGCTTAAACCAACACATTTTGTTTGACCGTTGACATGAGGGACCCACATCTGACCTTCTATCCTGTTATTCCCCCTCAAATCATTATTTTTCTTGAACATTACTTCAAACAGTACTGATGCGTGTTCGTCGGTGGCGCCAGTGATGAGCGAGTTGGCCGCCGCTCCGCCGGATGGGCCGGACGCCGCGCTGGCCTCCGCACGGGTTGGCAGGCTGGCCCGAGCCTGACTCACAAGCGAGCAAGCCGCCGCGCTGGCCTTCGCTCGAGCCAGATGGCTGGCCTGAGCGCGGCGCACACGAGCAAGCCGCCAAGCTGCCGTGCCAATGTAGCTAGCAAACCTTGCAGACAAGCAGTTGGACGGAGCTATCTTGGCTAGCTAGCGGCGCGAGCGCCGGACGGAGCTGGCATCTAGGCTATCGCAACATGGGCTCCGCACCGCCGGCGGTTTTGACCTCGCCTTCTGCCGGCGGCGGTAGCTGCGTCCCATGGCCGAGGATGACTAGGTGGATGGGCCAGAGGTAGGAGGCCACTCGAGGATTTTTGTTGGTAAGAGCATGTACAATGGTTGATAAGGTAGTCTTATCTTAAGTCTGCCACATATGCAAGTGGTAGTAGTTTCTTGGCATTTTAGTGGTTTCTTGTAAGGAACAATGTACGTACTACTAGCGACGAAAGGCGATTCTAGGTTGCGTTGTACTCCAACGAGTACTACTAGTGGTCGCGGGAGTGTATACCTTGTTTTGTGGGTTCGATGCCGACCGAACGCACGGTGGCCTTTTTTTTAAATAGTACTACTACACTTTGCTATGAGCCATATTTTACACGGGTAGTTTGAGTTTTGAAGTCGAATGGACATGCGGCCCCACAATCTGGGTGCACTGGACAGCCTAGCCACGTGAACGGGTTTTCCTTCCCAGCATCCCGAGGCTCGCGTGCTCGCCCTAGCTGCACCTCGCTTGCAGCTTCCTCATCAGCTAGTAGCATATTTAAACTAGCGCCTCCCAATTAAGCCCGAGGAGCCGGAAAAGCCTGGCGGGGCATTGGGAACTATGCAATATGGCTCTGTACGTAAAGTGCTCTACTACTACTCTGTAGCTTGTGGCGTTGCACGCATGGACTTCACTCCATTATCGGCTCTACTATAAAAGAAATTCCATTTGACATGTTTTTTTAAACGGAGGCAAAAGCTTTGCTTCATCTCATTCATAAAGAAGGAACTACTAACAAAGTTCGACGGGATCCATTACACCTCCACAAATGGAAGTGAAAAGCCTAGTCTCGCTGTAGCAAATAACTCAAATGTTCTGCCCCCGCAGTAACCGTCGCTGATAAATAGGCTGCTAGTGTGTGCGTGAGAGGAGCGACTGAGTAGGCCAGCTACTCCTACGTGAGAGGAGCGGCTGAATATAGCACCGAGAGTACCCACTAGGCCACTACGCAGGTGTACTTCCCCTGCATTGATAGTACAGCGATGGTTCTAGAGAACAGTAGTACCCTCCACTTCCAACTGTAGCTAGCTCCTTGGCCCTGAGATTCAAGAGTTCAAAACTGGTGCACTATACTAGACTAGACTAGAAGTATAGTACATCGCACTACTAGTTGAGAAAAGTAGTACTGGTACTGCTATAGTACGAGTACGTACTCCTCCGTCACATAATGTAAGACATTTTTTGACACTAGTTGGCGTGTATAAAAAATGGCAAAAATATACCCAAATTTTCTTAATCCACGCCAAAAACTACTACCTAGTGCCAAAAAATTCTTACTAGTGCTATTATTTACAGTATAAATTATTTACAGTATAATGCAATCCCATAATGTTCCATAATGCTAGTACTAGTAGTAAATAATAGCCTCACCCCTTCGTTGAGGAACGATCTACAGTTGGAAGGGACGAGGCCCTGCGGTTACTACACTCTTATCTCCTCCTCGCCAGTTCCCCTCCCCCCAAACTCCCGTGGATTCGCCAGGCGGTTCTCCTCCTTGTCGGGGCTGGGAGACCTTGGACGATGATCCTTTGGGAGAAATCGCACGCCGCTCCGACGTCCTCACCGCTGCAAGACTCGGTGCTTCCTACACCAACTTTTTCAAGACGCTGCTTAAACAGGTTTGGGAAAAGGCCATGCTTGTTGGTCTTCCATGCGTCCTCGAGGAGAAGGTTCTTCTATGGGACAATCCTTCGAACAGTCCACCACTCCCTGGCCATGGTTGCACGTTGACTCCGCTAGAGTTGCCGACGTTGAGGGGTAGTCGGATTTTGTCCGATGAGCAGGTCAATAATGGAGTTTGATCATGTAGTACTTAGTTATTCCATTTCCATCCCGTAATTTCTCCGCTGCCCACCGTTTTATATATAGGTCTGGGTCGGTGCCAATGAAGACTGCCTTGCATACCTCCGGCCGTATACCACCATCATTTTGCATAACATCCACAGCAGTGCGGCCGTTCCGGTAGACCCCTTCTCCACCATTGGGATCGGCCTTCCGGACTGGCTGGGCTTGAATACGTATGATGATGCCTACATGAGATTGAAGAAGATAGCAATTGCGGACCCGCCGACAAAGCGACATGGCTATGATGATTACTATCTCATGGCGGTGTTTGACATAAGGATTGCCATCAATGCAAGACGCAGTAACGCCAGAGGCTGGCGCATGTTGGCGACGGCAGATTTGTACCCCTACACATTCGAAGACGCCGTGCCCCACTAGGCCGCATCTTCGCGGTGACAAGCCAGGGGACTTGTTTCATCTGGTTGCCATCCTACGGTACGAAAGATTACAAACGGAATGCACAAACCATCATTTGCATCCCTAACGGTACTCCATTATTTTGCAGGGACCAGTCATTCCCCCATCAAAATAAGATCGCCGATCTTGGATGTGCATTTGCATCCGCGATTCGGTCTAACCTGGAACCTTGTAGCTAACTTTGGCATATTGGGATCAACTATCTTAGCAGTCGTTACCCATGGTACCACTGATGTGCAACATGGTCACACAATCTACCATGATCGGACCGTCACCATCTACCCAGGTATTCCATTTTTTAACCCTCTAGCCTTCTCTTTCATTGCTGTACTAGTAGTATACTTAGTAGTACTAGTAGGAGTACTTTTTACCTTGGAGGAAGCGTATAGCTAGCTAGGCCCTTGAAGACTTGAACCCACTAGCTGCCACCATTTTTGTTTTTCCATGTCTTACTATCTCATCCATGTAGCCAAGAGTGGCTATATATAATAAGCCGGTTATTTTACTTCCTCTATACCGGAGTAGTACTATTTGCTGCACAGTATTACTGACCGCCATATTTGAGCACAACATTATTATGCATGGACCTTGACTATGTACGTCACCATGTGTCCAGATCTGGGATGCCGTGTGTACTAGATGAATGGTGCCGAGTTCGACCCCCGTGATGCTACGTGGGTGCCGAGGAACACTCTTGGAGAGTACTCGCTTTTCATCGGGGACAGCTACCCCATTGTGAAGCGGATGCCACCTTCATCGGGGACAGCTACCCCATTATGCACGACACGGAAGGCCTACCATTCATGAAGCATGGTTGTGTCTTCATTGCGCACCGCCGGATGAACGACATGCTGGGACACGCTATCCTTGATTTATGCCGCTTCAGCTTGGATGAGTCTCCATCGTGTGGAACCGGACTAGAAAGCTGCGACAATGATTCCCGTTGCCCACTGCTATGGATCGTGCCATCCATGAAGAACACCTGGGACTGGAACCTGGAGGAGGACATGCATGTAGCCCATCTATAACATGTAAGTGGAGTACGGTAATTGTGAACGGTAGCGCTGTGAATATATGTAGACTAGTCGTGCACAAATTTATCACATGAATTGGAGATGAACTTGTGTGGCATACTGGCATTTGTCCTTTAGAATTTCTTACTAGTAAATGTGTTATGTGTATGTGCAACTTGTGTGGTTGTTGCACGGGCTCCAACACGCTCTTTGAGAAAAAAAGGTGGCACAGCTTTGGATATATGTGACGTGGCGACATCATACAGTAGCATCGTTCGCTATAGTTGTAGTACACTCATACTAGGACGACAACTCCTATAAAACCTTGCGCTTGGCTCTTTGCCTCTTCGGGAGGTTCAACAGTTCGTACTCGTGTGAACCTTGCACTTGGCTCTTCGCCTCTTCGGAAGGTCCAACAATGATGATACTACAGTACAATATGCTTCTGGCAATCTGACACCGATTGAACTGCTGCACGTCCACCGCGAGGGTGAGGGCGAGGGCGAGGGAGAGGGAGAGGGAGGGAGAGGGAGAGGGCGCTGTAGTCAAAACCCTCTCCTCGTCCTGCTAACTACCACGCGCGTGGGCGAGGGAGAGGCGTAGTAAGCAAGCTTCTCCTCGTTCGGCGAGTTGATGGGACACATCAAAGGAGTACTAGTACTAGTATTAGTCCATACTGCGTCCTTTCCGATTAATATGGCTTAATTTAAAATGAGAAAAATACACTGGCGGTCAACGTATGTAACAATATGCTCTTTACGGTCACTATATATAGTTTTGCGGCGATTATACGATCACTAGCTCATCCTAGAGCACCCTATTGCACCCTACTGACGGGCCACATAGTCGACGTGGCACTTTGTTGACTGGTTAAATTGTCACCTAGTTTCTGTGTCCCACCTTTCAGTTGGCAGAGCAAAGAAATCAGTTAAACAAAACTTTACGCAGGCGCGACACGAGTGAGTGCATGCATGTGTCCTCCCTCGGTCTTCCAACAAGGAGTGTACATCGGCTACAAAACAAAGAGTGTGGTACATAATGTACATCTACACTTCCAATGCATTTAGCCTTTAATCTAAATCTATATTGATTGACTAATGCACCAACTTGTGCTATAGGTATAGGCTACATGTCTATCCTTAATTACAGCATGTAATGGCCTTCATTTAATTTTCTTATCTCAATGGTCGCATGCACACATAAGTTTGCTACTTTTGGGCGTTAATTATGCCCTGGTCAATGTGTAAATCTCTAAATGTACAGTCTTTCACAGACGTAGGGAGTAGGTTGAGCACTTGAGCATGAGCTGTGTGTGTTGCGTCGTGTGCTGTGTGCCGCATGGGTGCGTGAGTGTTGCGTCCGTCCATGTGTACGTGTGAGTGTTGCATGTTGCATGCATGCATGGGGCTTACTCCCTGCCATTGACATGTTCATATTTCAAGCTTCCTCTATTCCCTCCATATGGTGATACTCCCTCTGTTCCCAAATAATACGGAGTAAAAGCCTCCCTCCGTTCCCAAATATGGAGTATTTGTCTTTCTACAGATTTCAACAAGTGACTAGGTACGGAGCAAAATGAGTGAAGTGAGAATAGAGGCATAGGGATACTGTAGAAAGGAAGTCCTCGCGATCCATTATTCCCCATCTCGGTTAGAGAGAACTATTCAACTAGTCTTCGCAATGAAGTGACAATACACGCTGCAGCAGATGGGACACGTAATTAATAAGCTGAACCAATGTGTTGTTGTTACTAAATCATCCTTACCCAGTACTGCCATCATGTTTGCCAGTAGAGCACGCTTCCGCAAATACGCCTACGCACCTCTGTCCTCCATTAACTGACATATGGGCCCTCTTGTGGTAGACCCACATGTCATCGGTGTAACTATTTACACTCCGAAGGACGATGCCTATATCCTGGTAGTAGTACTAGTAGAATTGAGATTTAATGCACTTTCTAACCCGTCTTCCACTCTTCTTCCTCCTCTCTTCTTCTTCCTCCTCTCTTCACCATCGTCGGCCGCACACCATTTACCCCCGCTCACTGCTCACCCGCCCGTGCCATCTTCCTTGGTAGCTCGCGCGTAGCATATCCCCCCGCTCACTACTTGGCCACATGAGGAGAAGCTTCTTCGCTCGCCCGCCCGAATCCACTTCCCCGCTAGCTCGCAGGCACCGAAAATCCCAATGGCAGAACCGACTAACACGCAGAGCCGCGATTGGAATTCCCTCCCCGATGTTCTCTTGGAGCAGATCTGTAGTCGTATGGACCTACTCAGCCCCGTCCGTCTGGCCGCATGCTCGGTGTCTTTGTACCGGCTACTCGTCTGCAACCGGCCGACTATTTTCAAGATACCCTGCTTGCTGATGCCCGATCCTCGCAAGTGGCCCAGACAGCGACTTGATGATCCTACGGAGGTTTCCGTGGTGCCCCTCGACATGCTACCACTACCCGCCCACCTATCCTTCATGCGCGGCCACTACTGGGCGGGCATGAAGGCCAACTGGATCATCCTCATCCACCACACCGGTAGTCCGTGGCGTCTCTTGGATATCTATACCCAGCAAGAGATCACCCTTCCATCGTTGGGTACTGTCGACATCGAGCCTCGCGGCCCGCCGGACACTCCTGCCTACTGCGCACGAGATGCGTCAAGCTTTTGGCTCGACCTCTGTTTGCATAAAGTTGTAATCTGTGAAGTGCCCACACCATCAGAAGACTACATGGATTACAAGCTCATTGCCTTGTTCAACATGGGATTAGTCTATCTGGAATCCGGTCGCCATACATGGTTATGGCTCATTATCAATCCTGTTGAGGCAACATTTCTGTCTGATGCTATAGTGCACGATGGCATCGTTTATGCGGTCGACGCACAGATTGGCTGCCTATACTGGTGGAATCTGTCGTCATGTAATTGTTATATCTCATCTCATCTTTACCTTATGAATACGACAGCCTGTTCATGTGTTACAAATTTAGAATGCATAGCGTGTCTATAACCACATCATTGCTATATGTTCCTCTCATTTCCTAGATTTTTATGACCACACATGTTATTGTTAGAGTTGCTATGAGAACAATTGGCATCTAATGATTGTTATACTACATATTATGAGCACGACATCATGATTGCTATATGTTACTCTTGTTTACAAGATTTTTATAAAACGCATGTTATTGCTTAGAGTTGATATGAGAACAGTAGTAGTAAGTGCTATGGTAGAATATGAGTAGGCGCTGTCATAGATGTTTTCCTCTCATTGTTACATGATGTTTGAACCATGCATGTTGCTAGAATATGAAAGCCATTGGCTTATTTTTTTAACTTGGGGTATGATTATGACCACAGCATTGCAATTCTCTGTCTATGATATGTGTCACTGTTATAATAATCTTAATTCCACACATACTCTGAACATGATTGTTTATTTTTGTCCTTTTGGTCTCCAATTTGAATTGTTGCAGTAGACACAAATGCGCCGGCCTTCATGATTACAGGACCTGGAATCATACTAGCCGATGGGTGGTGGTTTATCGCTTGTTCAGCTGACGGCGGTCATTTGATGTTCATTCGCACGTACCAAATTGACCAAACCAATACATCAAACCACATGCAGTACAATGCATGGGGCGTTCGTGACACTGATGGCTATGGCTGCTTCGTATTCGAGAAAGATCCCAGCTCCGTTGGGCCATGCTTATTCAACTGGAGGCGGGTTTACAGCCTCGGCAACCACTCCTTATTCCTTGGGCTCAATTATCCGATCATCCAACCAATCATCGATCAAATCATCGGCGATGATTACTATGCTATGCAACTTCCATTCGCGAGGGGGGGGGCTGTGTTTACACATCATACCATGGGTTTCATGAATCACCATATCCAGAGATTCGTCGACACAGCTTGTTGCCAGGTAATCTTCAGTGTGTGAAAGGCATCAAGCTTCCATGCGATGGATGGCTTTTGCAAACCCGACATGCGGCGATGTGGTTCATGCCAACAACAAATATGCACAACTTGATTCGTGCTGATATCTAGACTGAGCCATGTATTCTACTGCTGTAGCACAACCCTCTTTTGTTGGATATTATGTACTGTTGTTAGTTTGAAGCACAACACTCCTCTGATTTGAAGGATAGATACCTTCCTGGGATCAAGTGCATCCTAACTCACCTGCGCAGGATGTACTGATAATGATGATGGGGATGATGTGCAGAAGCCATATATATATATATATATATATATATATATATATATATATATATATATATATATATATATATATATATATATATATATATATATCAGTTAGGCTTCAAGTGCGTACTTGTTAGTTAAACCTATGTATAAATTGTGACACTAAATACGACTAGTAAGTAGTACAGTAGAAGTACTAGTATACGTCGGTCAAATTATTCATCATGTCCACACATTGAATTGATGTGATAACACGCTGCGCGTGAGGTGACACAAGAATCCCGGCGGCGTGTTCGGGTATTCTGGACTTCAGATTTGGAGTACCACTTATCTGTCAAAATCTTTCATCATTCACTTAAAACAGTCGATTGATCATACATTGAGTACCATATAACTAGAATTACCGATGCAAGTCGAAGAAGGATTGGCCGGTGCTGCCGGCTGGCGTCAAGTTTGATCCCATGGATCAGGAGCTGATCGAGCACCTTGAGGCCAAAGTGAGTGCTCACAACACGAGATTTCAGTCTCTCATCGATTTGTTCATACCAACCATCGACAGCGAGCATAGCATATGCTACACCCAACCTGAGAAACTTCCAGGTAAGACACCGATCGGCCGTCTACTTGCACAAACATATTCCTTTGTTTATAGCTCTATTTTTCTTTTTAGACGCAGACCTGGTGAAGCAATTACAATTTGTCAGTTAATAAAAAGTGAAACAAGTGACTGCAACATGCAAAAGATGTTATGAAAATGCCAACTACATACACTAAAACCTGTATTCCACAATACTGCAGGTATCACACTGAGTGGCCTAAGGAAGCAACTCTTCCAACGCAATTCCAGGGCGTTCAAAAGGGGCACGTGGACGCGTCACAAGATACAGTCGGAGTGCGGCATGCACGCGATGTGGCACAAGACCGGCAATACCTTGCCGGTGATGGTCAATGGCCGGCAAATGGGCAGCAAAAAAAGGTTCTGGTGCTACACACCAACAAGAACTTCGACCAGCAGAGGACCAACTGGGTGATGCACTAGTACCACCTCGGGGACCTGGAGCAAGAGAAGGAGCGGGAACCGGTCCTCTACAAGATTTTCTAGCAGACAAACACTAGGGCCAGGAGTAAAAAGATTATAAGTTAGCTAGGTATTGGTAGTTGTACTACCTTGTCGTCCGCTAGTTGGTATTGTTGTTAATGATCTTTTGGTATGAACTTGCATTTGCTTCCAACCATCATGCCGAGGGTCGGCGTGGATATAAAGCTGAATCATTTGTTTCGAAACGAATTTTCAGGCACCTGATTTGTATTTGATGGGTAGCATAAGCACCCGCCGTTCGAATTCCTAGTTCTCCAATTTTTTCGAAACAAGTGCATGCACTTATTATCATGATAAAAAACAATATCCGTGCTGCATCCCAGTTATCAGTCTATACTTGCAGAATTCTCTTGTTTATTGAGCACGTATATTTTTTTTCCAGGTCGAGCAAGTTTCAGCTGGGCTGCAGACTGCCCAGGGTTGGTTTTGTTTTTAACAGGCCCAACCCATGACGACAATGGGGCACAAAGATTCAGCAGGTATCTACTGGCCTCTGGCCCGCCAGCGTTAGTTATATTTTGTCTTACAACATCCGCAGGCAGTTTTTTACTGAATCAAACACACATCCCAGTTCTATTTTCCTCTTGAAACGCATGTCCTACATCCGCTTTCTAATCTCTACCTATAGTTTTACTAGTTCATATACACGTATCATTATATTGAAAACACATGAAATTCCCTTTTCATATTTACATCCTTATTTTTGTTGTTTTTTCCCACCCAGCGCTGATTTTTTTACCACTGGTTTTCCCTTAAACCAACTCAATTGTCCCACGTCTTATTTGCTCACAAAAACAAAATGATTTTTTGGCAAATCAATAAGTTCTTAAAAAAATGTTTATCATTTTGGGATTACAATAGTTCGGACTCCATCGAAATATGCAAAATAAGGTTGAACTTTTTGACCGTGGTCCTGGGCAGAAAATGGGCTGTAATAAATTACTTAAGAATTAGCAAATGGGCTGCAAATTATAAAAAATAGCAAATGGGCTTTATGTTGTCTGCCATAGATTTGGAGGATGACTTGTGGGCCTACCAAGTTCATGCATACACAAGGTTTTGCAAAAAAGAAACTTAGTCAACAATCGACTCTACCAGTGTCAGACCGTTAGATGTCAATCTAACAGCAATCGTGCTTCTTCAGTCTCTGATCTTCCTGCCCCAGCCGCCCAAACCAGCGCCGTCGAAACCGCCGGCTCCCGTCTCCTGTGGCCGGCAGTGCTGCCGGGCACGCCTCACGGCCCCATCATACTCGCATCCCTGTCCTGTCTATCCCTCTACTCACCCACACCTCTTGTTATTTTCCGACGATGGCAGCCGAACCAGTCAACCCTCGTACTCTCCACCGCGTGGGCAGCCACTGCCGTGTCTTCCCCGGCTCTGTGTCGCTCCCTTCGTAGGCCTCACCATCGTCCACCGCCCTGGTGCTCTCGGCGCGGTGTGCTCAACAATGTCCATCCAACAGCCGTAGTGCTTCTTCAACCTCTAGTCTTCTTGCCCCAGTTGCCCAAAGCAGCGCCGGTCGTGCCGCATGCTCCTGCCTCCCATGGCCGGCTGTGCTGCCGCGGAGGCCTCACCGTCCCCATGCTACTCCCACCGCTGGCCAGGCCATCCCTCCACTCACCCACTCCCCTTGTTATTCTGCGGCGACGGCAACCTCACACCGCAGCCGAACCAGTGAACCCTCGTACTCTCCGCATGGGCATCCACTGCCGCGTCTTCCCCGGCTCCATGCCGTCCCCTTCCTAGGCCTCGCCGTCGTCCACCGCCGTGGTGCTCTCGGCACGGCGTGGTCAATGTGGTCAACGACCGACTTCCATCGGAAGAGTACTGTACATGGAGAGCCTGACAGCTGGGTCCACGACA
The DNA here is from genome assembly GCF_002162155.2 of Triticum dicoccoides. NCBI lineage: Eukaryota > Viridiplantae > Streptophyta > Magnoliopsida > Poales > Poaceae > Triticum > Triticum dicoccoides. The sequence goes on along the minus strand of NC_041381.1, from coordinate 219,442,610 downwards.
GCCGCAAGGAATTGCCTCCTTATTACGCGCAAAATAATTATTCCTCCACCTGACAACGGGGACCCACCGGACGGGCCACCAGTATTTCGCGGACAAAATGTTTCCCCCCTGACTGCTGGGACCCACCGGACGGGCCACCGTATTTCACAAAAAAAGTTTGCCCCTGACTACTGGGACCCAACAGACGTACCACCGTATTTCGCGAAAAAAACGTTCCCCCCGCTGTCAGCTCGGACCCACCGGAAGTGCCTCCTTATTACGCACAGAAAAATGAATACTCCCCCTGCTAGCTGGGACGCACCATGGTGGGAGGCTGACTTGTGGGCATACTAAGTTGACGGGGACGGAGGGCTTTGTCAACTTAGTCAATATGAACGATTCTAGCTCCAGTGATCGTACGATGTCCATCCAACGGTCGTCGTGCTTCTTCAATCTCCGCTCTTCCTGCTCCAGCCGCTCAAACAAGCACCGGCGGGACTGCCTGCTCCATCCTCCTCGCGGCCGGCTGTGCTGCCGCGCAGGCCTGACCGCCCCACCGTACTCCCATCGCTGGCCTAGCCATCCCTCTACTCACCCACACCTGCTGTTATTCTCCGGCGATGGCAGACGAACAAGTAAACCCTCGTACAGTCATACTCCCCTCCGCGTGGGAAGCAACTGCCGAGTCTTCCCTTCCTTCATGTCGTTCCCTTCCTAGGCCTCGCTGTCGTCCATCGCCCTGGTCAACGTGGTCAACAACCGACACGCATCCTTATTATGCACCAAAAAATGAATACCCCGTGCTAGCTGGGACCCACCATAGTGGGTGGCTGACTTGTGGGCCTACTAAGTTTACGAGGACGGAGGGCTTTGTCAACTTAGTCAATTTGAACGATTCTAGCTCCAGTGACCGTACGATGTCCATCCAACGGCCATAGTGCTTCTTCAACCTCTGGTCATCTTGCTCCAGCCGCCCAAAGCAGCGCCGATCGTGCCGCGTGCTCCTGCCTCTCGTGGCCGGCTGTGATGCCGCGGAGGCCTCACCACCCCCTACTACTCCCACCGCTGGCCCAGGGTATCCCTCTACTCACCCACACTCCCTGTTATTCTACGGCGACATCAGCCTCACGCTGCAGCCGAACCAGTGAACTCTTGTACTCCTCTCCACATGGGCATCCACTGCCACGTCTTCCCCGGCTCCGCGTCGTCCCCTTCCTAGGGCTCGCCGTTGTCCCTGGCCTTGGTGCTCTCGGCGCGGCGTGGTCAATATGGTCAACGACCGACTTCCATCGGAAGAGTACTGTACGTGGAGAGGCTGACAGTTGGGTCCAAGGCCACAACCCAGTTTTTTTTTGTGATTTGCCAAGTAAGTCGCTTTGTCAGGCCTGTTGGGCTGCAAATCTTTCAAGACGAGAAGAGCTTCATTTCGGCTGGCCGAGAAAATGGCCTATCAGTAATGAGAAATGGGTTGTACATTTTTAAAACACATCAAACCGGCAATTAGTTTCAAATATCTTTTTTTCATTTTGAGATTTTAAATTACATTAATTTTTATGCGTGGAGAATTTGTTGGATTTTATATTGATATACATTTATTTTTAAAATCAGTTTCAATGTGAGTCGAAATTTCGGGATTAAAAACAGTTCGTACCGCACCGAAATATGCAAAAATTCGTACAATTTTTTAACCGTGGCCACAATATGGGCTGTAATGCTAACAAAAAGAATATGGGCTCCAAAAAAAATCTTAAGAATTAGCAAATGGGCTGTAAATTATTAGAAATAATGGCAGATGGGTTGTATGCTGTTTTCCACAGATTTGAGGCTTTCATAAAAAAAAGGTTGACGCACAAGCTGTGACTGTTGGATGTCCATCCAACGGCCGTCGTGCTTCTTCAATCTCTGCTCTTCCTGCTCCAGCCGCTCAAACAAGCGCCAGCAGGACTGCCTGCTCCCTCCTCCCTGCGGCCGGATCTGCTACCACGCAGGCCTCACCGCCCCACCGTACTCCCATCGCTGGCCTAGCCATCCCTCTACTCACCCACACCTCTTGTTATTCTCCGGCGACGCCAGACGAACCAGCAAACCCTCGTACAGTCGTACTCCCCTCCGCGTGGGAAACAACTGCCGAGTCTTCCCTGCCTCCGTGTCGTTCCTTTCCTAGGCCTCGCCGTCGTCCACCGCCCTTGTGCTCTCGGCGTGGCCTAGTCAACGTGGTCAAGGACCGACATGCATCTGAAGTGGATTGTATGTGGAGAGGCCGACAGCTGGGTCCACGGCCGCACGCAAGGAAATTGCCTCCTTATTACACACAAAATAATGATTCCTCCACCTGACATCAGGGACCCACCGAAATGGCCTCTGTATTTCACCAAAAAAATCCGTTACCGCCGCTGACAGCTCGGACCCACAAGCTATATCTTCGCACGCAAGGAAGTGCCTCCTTATTATGCGCAAAAAATATGAATACTCCGCCTATTAGCTGGGACCTAGTATAGTGGCATGCTGACTTGTGGGCTTACTAAGTTGACGGGGACGGAGGGCTTTGTCAACTTAGTCAATAATATGGACGATTCTAGCTCCGGTGACCGTATGATGTCCATCCAACGACCGTAGTGCTTCTTCAACCTCTGGTCTTCTTGCTCCAGCCGCCCAAACCAGCGTGGTCGTGCCTCGTGCTCCTGCCTCCCGTGGCCGGCTGTGATGCGGCGGAGGCCTCACCGCCCCCTACTACTCCCATCGCTGGCCAAGCCATCCCTCTACTCACCCACACCCCCTGTTATTCTGCGGCGACGACAGCCTCACCCTTGTACTCCTCTTCGCGTGGGCATCCACTGTTGCGTCTTCCCCGCCTCCGCGTTGTCCCCTTCCTAGGCCTCGCCGTCGTCCACCGCCGTTGTGCTCTCGGCGCGGCGTGGTCAATGTGGTCAATAACTAACTTCCATCAGAAGAGTACTCTGCGTGGAGAGGCTGACAGCTGGGTTCACGACGGCCGTAAGGAAGTGCCTCCTTATTATGCGCAAAATAATTATTCCTCCACCTGACAGCAGGGACCCACCGGACGGGCCACCAGTATTTTGTGAAAAAAATGTTTCCCCCCTGACTGCTAGGACCCACCAGCTACATCTTCGCACGCAAGGAAGTGCGTCCGGGAAAAAAAAACCAAAACGATTCGCCCCCCTGACTGTTGGGACCCACCAGCTACATCTTCGCAGGCAAGGAAGTGCCTGACAGTCGGGACCCACCTGGTCGAAGCGTATGTAGCATTGTCATTCTGGTCGCAAAAGTGTACGTACATACTGGTCGATGTAGAGGCACGCACGTGTCCTAGTAGAGGCATGCATGTGTCGATGTCGAGGCGCGCACGTAGCATGTACACGTACGTACAACGGCAAGGGTGCAAGAAAGAAACTACGGCCATGTACGTACATACGGGCAGGGTCTCGATTGCCTACTCGCGCATACGTACATGGCTGGGTCGGAACGGAGAAACAGCGTCGTCGTCGTGTTCATGGGGAGGCAACGGAATGCGTCGTGTTCATGGGGAGGCAACTGAATGCGTCGTGTTCATCGGGAGGCAACGGAACGCATGGGAGCCAACCGGCTAGGTCGGAACAGAATGCGTGGTCGTGTTCATCGGGAGGGCTTGGACGGAACAGGCGATGGAAATGAGGCCTGGCATACCGCAAAACGGAGGAAACAGACCTCCTATAGTCGAAACGGGGGTCCTGTTGATCGGGACGGGTGTGGCGTACTGCAAAACGAAGGAAATGGACCTCCTACGGTCAAAACGTGGGTCCTGTTGATCGGGAGGGGTGTGGCATACCGCAAAACCGAGGAAACAGACCTCCTACGGTCGAAACGGGGGTCCTGTTGGTCGGGAGGGGTGTGGCGTACCATAAAACGGACGAAACGGACCTTGTACGGTCGAAACGGGGGTCCTGTTGATCGGGAGGGGTGTGGCGTACCGCAAAACGGACGAAACGCACCTCCTACGGTCTAAAAGGGGGTCCCGTTCATCGGGAGGGGTGTGGCGTACCGCAAAACGGGACTCCATGGGATACTGTTCATCTCCACCGTCGACCTCCTCTAGCCTCCACGGGCTACCGTCGACCTCCTCCAGCCTTCACGGGCTCTTGTTCATCCAGCCTCCACCGCGCGCTACTCCACCGGCTACTATTCAACCACCCCTCCACCAGCTACTGTTCATCCAGCCCTCCACCGTCTACTGTTCATCCAGCCCTCCACACCATGGGGTCCTGTTCAACCACCCCTCCACCGTCTACTGTTCATCCAGCCCTCCACACCACGGGTTCCTGTTCATCCAGAGGCAAAGCCACCGATCACTGTTCATCCACGCCCCCCGCAACACTCACTGTTCATCCTAGAGGCAGCATCGATCGTCTTCAGTTAGCAGCAGTAGCGAAGGAATCGCTCCATCGGGTTCAGTTAATAGCCATCGATCGATCGCTCGGGTTCAGTAACGCGTAGCCTGCAATGCAATTGCTTGGGTTCAGTTAGAGCCCAACGCCTCGCTCGGGTTCAGTTAGAGCCAATGCCTCGCACACACGCGTGTACCTGTACGAGAGAAAAGTGCATCACTCCGCCCCCACCTCCCACCGTAACCGGCAACTCCCCGAAATTTTCCTCCCCCTCGCTTCTACCACGGTTTTTTCCGTCATGGACGGCCCAAAGAATGTCATGCAGCTGCGTCTCCGGACCGCCCAGGATGAAAAGCCCATTTTCTATCATGATTTTTTTTCATAGAAGTAGGAGCCCACCACATCTATGATGATACCGGGTTTTGTCACAATTATCGTCATAGAAGTGTCATATGTATGACAGAAAAAAAATTCGTTCAGCCCAAAATGGCACGGATGTGTCTTTTTTTTGTAGTGAAGGTTCCCTCCTTAGTTTGCTTGATTTGCAAACCGGGAATGAATTTGAGTTCTCTCATCATAGACATCTCAAACTTCTCTGACATAAGCTTCCCAAAATTCTCACTAAAATGAGGGTTAGTTGATCCAAATATGATATCATCAACATAAATTTGGCACACTAATAATTCTCCATTAACCCTTTTGGTGAAGAGTGTAGAATCAATTTTACCAATGTCAAACCCTTTACCAAGAAGAAACTTAGTCAAAAATTTATACCAAGCTCTAGGAGCTTGCTTAAGACCATAAAGAGCTTTGTGACGTTTGTAAACAAGATTTGGTTTCTTAGGATTTACAAAGCCGGGAGGTTGTTTAACATAAACTTCCTCATCAATTTCACCATTAAGAAAAGCACTTTTGATGTCCATTTGATATAAGGTAGTGTCATGATGATTGGCATAGGCAAGTAAGATGCAGATGGACTCAAGTCTAGCAACGGGGGAATAAGTCTCACCATAGTCCATACCTTTGACTTGAGTGTAGCCTTGAGCAACGAGACGAGCCTTGTTGCGTACAACTTGTCCATCTTCATCTTGCTTGTTCCAAAATACCCATTTGGTTCCAATGACATTGTGCTTCTCATCAGGCTTCTCAACCAACGTCTGTACTTGGTTCCTCTCAAAGTTGAGTAGCTCTTCGTGCATGGCATTTATCCAATCCGGATCTTCCAATGCTTCTTCAAACTTCATAGGTTCAATGCTAGAAATTCATGAGTAATGTTCACAAAAGTTAGCCAAACAAGTTTTAGAGCGAGTAATTCTCCCGGTTTGAATGTCATTAAAGATTTGTTCGACGGGATGATCTCTTTAGACTCTTGCTCGAACTCGTGATAGCTTTTGTTTAGGTCGGGGTGGAACATCCTCTTTGTTGTCCTATTCTTCTTCTTGTCTTTCTTCGTTGTTGTTAGCGTGATCGTTCTCCCTTGGAGGTGGAGAAGGAGGTCGTCGACGTTCATCTTGTTGTACATCCTCGTTCTCATCGTCTTGACGTGTCCCACTTGCTGATGCCTCCAAGTCAACTCGTGGTTTACCTTGGCGTGAGGTTGAGGCTTCCACTTGGACAGACGCGGTGCTCTCCTTCACCTCCGTTGGGCGAATCTTGCCGATATACAAGTCTTGGATTGCTTCCGAAGGATCTTCGTCACCTACATCAATTGGCAATTGCTCTACTTGTGAGTCGCTAGATTTATGAAACTTCACATCTACCGTTTCTTCAACCTTTCGGGTGAAATTGTTGTAGACACGGTAAGTGTGAGAGTTTGAGCCATAACCAAGTAGGAAACCTTCATGAGACTTAGGAGAAAATTTCTAACGACGATGCTTGTCAAGAATGTAACACTTTGAGCCGAATACCCGAAAGTATCCAACTTGGGGTTTGTTACAAGTGAGGAGCTCGTATGCCATCTTGCCGAGTAGCTTGTGAAGATATAGAGGATTCGTTGCATGACAAGCTGTCTCAACCGCTTCTGCCCAAAAGTGTTTTGGCGTCTTGTACTCATCAAGCATCATTCTCGCCATTTCGATAAGCGTCCGGTTCTTCCTCTCAACAACTCCATTTTGTTGAGGTGTGTACGTAGCCGAGAACTCATGTGAAATCCCTTCTTCATCAAGAAAGGTGTCCACATTGGCGTTCTTGAAATCCGTTCTATTGTCGCTGCGAACCTTCTTGATCTTCACTTCAAATTGGTTTTGGGCCTTCCTAGCGAAGTTTTCGAAGATCTTTTGAACCCGCGATTTATCATCGAGAAAGAACACCCACGTAAATCTTGAAAAATCATCAACAATGACTAGTCCAAACGAGTTACCACCGAGACTCTTGTAGGCGTTGGGACCAAAGAGATCCATGTGAAGCAGCTCGAGCGGTCTTCTCGTGGTCATGATGTTATTCACGGGGTGGCTTCCTCCAACCTGTTTTCCTGCTTGGCAAGCGCTGCAAAGTCTATCCTTATCGAATATGACATCTTTAACACCAAGGATATGATCACCTTTAATAAGCTTGTCAAGGTTTCGCATGCCCACATGACCTAACCGTCTATGCCACAACTAGCCTTTGGAAGATTTAGCAATTAAGCAAGTTCTAGGTTGAGCCTTTTTAGTGCAGTCAACAATGTATAGATCACCTCTACGTATGCCGGTAAAGACCATTTTATGATTATCTCTTTGAAACACTTGGCAATCTACTTTAGTAAATAGGACATTAAAACCAAAGTCAGCTAGTCTAGATACAGAAAGCAAATTATAGACAAGGGATTCAACGAGCGTAACATTTTGTATGGAGCTGTCATGTGAGATGGCCACCTTACCGAGGCCAACAACCTTACCCTTTGAGTTGTCACCAAAAGTGACATACTTTCGAGGGCCGTCGTTTTCAGCAAGCTCATGAAACATATCTTTATCTCCGGTCATGTGATCGGTACATCCACTATCAAGGACCCATTCCTTTCCTCCAGCCATGTAGCTGCGAAGATTAGCCACAAGACCAAAGTGTTTCATAGACTCTTCAAGATCAAAGTCATTATCCTCATCTTCATCATAGTATCCATGTTCAACATCATCTTGCAAATGATCATTTCCTAGAGAGAGTGATTCATTAGATATATGATTTTGACAATGTTCATCTCTATGAATTCTAATAGCTTCAAAAATAATATTGCTAATGATTCCAACATCTCCTTTGGCATGCATAAGATTGGTAACCTCAAATAAACAATCTCCAAACTTAGGATCATTGGGATTCATCTTATTCAAAGCAATAGAATTGTGAAGAATCTCATCTAAGTATTTCAAGGAATATTCAGGAAATCATTCCTCAAGAAATCTCCATATAGTATAAGCACAATCAAGAGTAGGCAAGTGACCAATCAAATTTCTAGGCAAGCCTCCAGTGATAAGATTGATAGCTCTAAGATTGCGAATTATGTTAAGAGACTCATCATGGGTAGGATGCAAGAGATCACAAAGGGATTCACAAGGAGTAGTAATGTACTTGTTCAAGTGATATTCATGAAAAATTCCAAGCATCTCATTTTTCCACTCACTAAAGAACTCTCCATCAAGCATAGGCACTCTACATCTAAGACTCCCAACGTAGACTCATCCATCTTCCTCCAATGGTGATTAAACCAAAGCAATGGAGACCAAAGCTCTGATACCGATTGAAAGGATCGAGAAGAGGTGTCTAGAGGGGGGTGATTAGACCCTCAACATACAAAGTTGGCAATTTTGAAGTTTTTCAAGTTGAGGTGGTAGATTAACACAATTTCAAGCATTCACAATACAATTCAAGCAATCATGCAAAAGAGTATATGAGTAGCGGAAAGTAAAGCATGCAACTTGCAAGAAAGTAAAGGGATGGGATTGGAGTGTGCAAACGCAATTGGAGACACAGATGTTTTTGGCGTGGTTCCGATAGGTGTGCTATCATACATCCACGTTGATGGAGACTTCAACCCAAGAAGGGTAACGATTGCATGAGTCCATGGAGGGCTCCACCCACGAAGGGTCCAGGAAGAAGCAACCTTGTCTATCCCATCATGGTCATCGCCCACGAAGGACTTGCTTCACTAGGGTAGATCTTCATGAAGTAGGTGATCTCCTTGCCCTTACAAACTCCTTGGTTCAAATCCACATTCTTGATGGAGGCTCCCAAGTGACACCTAACCAATCTAGGAGACACCACTCTCCAAAAGGTAATAGATGGTGTGTTGTTGATGAACTCCTTGCTCTTGTGTTTCAAATGATAGTCTCCCCAACACTCAACTCTCTCTCACAGATTTGGATATGGTGGAAAGATGATTTGAGTGGAAAGAAATTGTGGGAAGGTTAGAGATCAAGATTCATATGGTAGGATTGGAATATCTTGGGCTCAACACATGAGTAGGTGGTTCTCTCTTAGAAAATGAGTAGTGGAAGTGTAGGTTTGTTCTGATGGCTCTCTCCACGAATGAAGAGTGGGTGGAGGGGTATATATAGCCTCCACACGAAATCTAACCGTTACACACAGGTTCCCAAACTCGGTGGGACCGAATCAACAAACTCGGTCAGACCAATTTAGTTCAAAATGTGAACTTTAGGATTTTTGGTGGGACCGATATAGTCATCTCGGTGGGACCGATGTGCAGGGGTTAGGGTAAAACCTCAACTCGGTTTGACCGATTACTCAAACTCGATGAGACCGATTTTGGTAATAAGTAAACAGAGGATTGGTCAGGCAAACTTAATGGACCGACTGCACCAACTCGGTTAGACCGAAAGTGTTGCACCAGATCACACAGAGATTGCAAGCCCATCTCGGTGAGACCGAGATCCCATCGGTGAGATCAAAGTGACTAGGATTTGGCAGTGGCTGAATAAGATGAAACTCGGTGGCGCCGGATAGACAAGTTTGGTGGGGCCGAGTTTGACATTTAGGTTTAGGACATATGTGGATGTGAGAAAGTGGTTGAGGGTTTTGGAGCATATCACTAAGCACTTTGAGCAAGCAAGCCATTAAGCAACACCTCATCCCCTTTTAATAGTATTGGCTTTCATATGGACTCAATGTGATCTTAGATCACTGAAATGAAAATGTAGAGTCTTGAGCTTTTGCCAATATTTGTCCTTAGCATCTTGAAAGGGGTTCCACATCCTCTTGTCCATGTCCATGCCACTCCAATGTTGAACTTATCTGAAATGCACTAGGTAAAGGTATTAGTCCAACAAGAGATATGTTGTCATGAATTACCAAAATCACCCAGGGAGCACTTGTTCTTTCACTTTTGCTTATCCTTATTCCTTCATCCATCGTAAGATAATCCAAAACTTGAAAACTTCAATCACACAAAACTCAAACAAAACCTTCGTGAGATCCGTTAGTATAAGAAACCAAACCACTACTATAAGTACTGTAGAAAACCTATTCTTATTTTGTTTTTGCATTATATCTACTGTATTCCAACTTTTCTATGGCAAAAACTCAACAAAGAAAACCACGGAATCATCAAAACAAGCACACAACGCAAAGAAAACAGAATCTGTCAAAAACAGAACAGTCTGTAGCAATCTGAAAATTTCGAATACTTCTGTAACTCCAAAATTTATGAAATAAATTGTTGGACGTGAGGAATTTGTCTATTAATCCTCTTCAAAAATAATCAACTTAAAAGCACTTTTCTTTAAAACATGACAACGAATATCGTGAGTGCAAAAGTTTCTGTTTTTCAACAAGATCAAAGAAAGTTTCACACAAGTCTTCCCAAAGGCATTGCTTGGCACAAACACTAATTAAAACACAAAAACACAATCATAACAGTAGCATAATTGTGCTTAAACTCAAGAACAGAAAGCAAAAGGCAAAAATAAAATTTATTCATTGGGATTGCCTCCCAACAAGCGCTATCGTTTTACGCCCCTAGCTAGGCATAACGCGTAGGATCTAAGTTTTGTCATCCTTGTCCAATTCTTCGATCGAGCACTTATGATTTTTCAAGGATTTTGCATATAAATTCTCAGAGGCAATACTTCTAGGGATGAGAATGAAAAACTTATTTTCGCAAAAAGGGTCTCTTATGACTTCAATAAAGTTGGGATGGATACTAATCATCTTAAGATATCCTTTATCATTGCTAGAAGTTGATCCTTTGTTTTTAATGACTTGAGTAGTCTTGCTAGTTTTCACGGGAGTTTTAGTAGAAGCAAAAGTCGTACCTAGATTAGAAAAATTTCTTCTAGTTTATCAATCCTAGACGGACTTTCTTCAATTCTTTCATGAATTATAGTACCTTTTTTTTAGAAACTTGAAAACGTCTCCCACTTTTGACCCAACTTTAGTAGGATATCTTTGCATTTTTCTATCCAAATTTTCAATATGTTCTGCAGTAAGAATTTTTTTAATAGCACCTAATCTTTCCATAACATGCTTGAGAGTCAATATTGTTTCATTGATCACGAGTGGTGGTGAACCCACTAAATTTCCCATAGCATTAAAAGTATCAAGAGTAAGACACATCAAACAATTCCCACCGGTAATCGTATCAAGGACGAATCTATACCAAGTGGTAATGCCCACATAAAAGCAACTAATAAGAACAGCGGTAGATTGATTGCAGATAGATCTATTATGAGCATTGCAAATCCTATACCAAGCATCTTTTAAATTTTCTCCTCCCCTTTGTTTAAAGGTGAGAACCTCGTTCTCGGGAGTGCACGCAATAGAAGAAGAAAAATCCATAACGACAAAAGGTGATAAGCAAGATTGCACATGAGAAATAGATCTGACAAGAAAACGACAAACGAAAAAGAGGGCAAATAAAACAACAATTTTTTGTGAAGTGGGGGGGGGGGGAGAGTAAAACGATAGGAAAATGGCAAATAATGTAAATTGCAAGGAGATGCGATTTGTGATTAGGAACCTGGTTGATGTTGAAGATCCTCCCCAGCAACAGCGCCAGAAATTCCTTTTGATGTGTTATAGAACTACGTCGGTATTTCCCCAAAGAGGAAGGGATGATGCAGTATAGTGATGGTAGGTATTTCCCTTAGTGATGAGACCAAGGTTATCGAACCAGTAGGAGAACCTCCTCACACCACGTAAATAGCACCTGCACACAAATAACAAATACTCGCAACCCGACGTGTCAAAGGGGTTGTCAATCCCTTTCGGGTACGACGCCTCAAGTAGGCAAATAACGTGAGGTAAAAAGTGGTAGATAAGATAAATAGATCGCGGAACAAATAAATTGCAGCAAGGTATTTTTGTATTTTTGGTTTAATAGATCTGAAAATAAATGCAAGGGAAAATAGATCGCAAAGGCAAATATGATGAAAAGGGACCCGGGGGCCGTAGGTTTCACTAGTGGCTTCTCTCGAGAAAAATAGCAAATGGTGGGAAAACAATTATTGTTGGGCAATTGATAGAACTTCGAATAATCATGACGATATCTAGGCAATGATCATTATATAGGCATCACGTCCAAGATTAGTACACCGACTCCTGCCTGCATCTACTACTATTACTCCACACATCGACCGCTATCCGGCATGCATCTAGTGTATTAAGTTCATGAGAAAATGGAGTAATGCAATAAGAACGATGACATGATGTAGACGAGATCCGTTTATCTATTGCGGCAGATATAGATCTCATCTTGTTATCCTTAGTAGCAACGATACATACGTGTCGGTTCCCTTTCTGTCACTGGGATCAAGCACTGTAAGATCGAACCCACTACAAAGCACCTCTTCCCATTGCAAGATAAATAGATCAAGTTGGCCAAAAAAAACCCAAATATCGGAGAAGAAATACGAGGCTATAAGAAATCATGCATATAAAAGATCAAAGAAGACTCAAATAACTTTCATGGATAAAAACATAGATCTGATCATAAACTCAAAGTTCATCAAATCCCAACAAACACACCGCCAAAAGACTTACATCATATGGATCTCCAAGAGACCATTGTATTGATAACCAAGAGAGAGAGGAAGCCATCTAGCTACTAACTATGGACCCGTAGGTCTATTAAGAACTACTCACGCATCATAGGAGAGGCACCAATGGAAGTGGTGAACCCCTCCATGACGGTGTCTATATTGGATCTTGGTGGTTTTGGACTCTGCGGCGGCTGGATCAATATTTCGTCGACTCCCCTATGGTTTCTGGAATATTTGGATATTTATAGAGCAAAGAGGCGGTTCGGGGGGCACCCGAGGTGGACACAACCCCCTAGGGCGCGCCTGGGCCTCCTGGCGCGCCCTAGTGTGTGCTGCTCACCTCAAGCAGCCCCTCAGGTGCTTCCTTGGCCCATTGGCTTTCTTTTGGCCCAAAAAAATCCTCCAGGAGTTGCGTTGCATTTGGACTCCGTTTGATATTGATTTCTTGCGATGTAAAAAACATGAAGAAAACAACAACTTGCACTGGGCACTATGTCAATAGGTTAGTACCAAAAAATGATATAAAATGACTATAGAATGATTTTAAAACATCCAAAAATGATAATATAACAACATGGAACAATAAAAAAATTATAGATGCATTGGAGATGTATCAGCTTCCCACCACTGTGGAACATGCAAGGAGCATCAAGTGTTTTCTCGAAGTAGAAGGCAGGAAACCAAGCAGGCTTGCTACCCTTCTGACACTTGGGGCCGGGCTGCCCCTCCGGCTGCTGGTCCTCAACTACTGCCACTTGCCAACTGTTGGAAGCCGGCTGTTGGGCCTTGCACTTGTTGTCGTTTGGCTGCTGGCGCCGACTAGAATCTCCAGCCGGCGTCCGAGAAGTCGGGGGGGGGGGGGCACCTTCTCGGACGCATCCACTCGGAGTTCTGACTTCATGGAGGAGTCGGCCGTGGTGTACTTGTCCGCTATGACCAGTCGTCTAAGATGGCCGGCTCATCGCAGAGGAGCTTGTGCTTGAGCAGGGTGCCCTCTCTACACCCGGAGATGAAGTATTCTATGGCCTGCACCTCGTGCACCCCTTCGCAGGAGTTGCACAACTCAGCCCAGTGTGTCAGGTAGTCACGGGTGGACTCAGTCGGGCCTTGAACGCACATGGAGAGTTGGCGAGGCTTGGGCGGCTGCTTGTAGGTGCTGATGAATTTACGGATGAAGACATCGGTGAAGTCCAGCCAGCTGTTGACGTTGTACGGCTTGAGGCTGTTCAGCCATGTCCGGGTCGTGCCCTGGAGCATGAGAGGAACGTACTTTACAGCAACACGCTTGTTACTGTTTGCTATGCTGACGGCTGTGGAGTAGTCGACCAGCCAGTCCTCCGGCTTCACAGAGTCGTTGTACTTGGGAGTATCTCGTGGGAGCAAGAACCCTTTGGGGAAGGGCTCATCATGAATGCGGGGGCCAAAACAAGGCAGGCCGATTGCATCTTCTTCTCCTTCTACCACCAGGGACCGAGCAAGTCGGTCGATCCAGTGGCAGACATCGTTCTCTCTGACTCCTTCATGGGGGCCTAGCTGGCGTCCGAGAGACGGATGCTCGACAGGCGGCGGGGAGACGCGCCTCTCCCTACGCGGGGGTGGCGGGCGGTCATCCCGCCGTTCCACTTCTCATGGGCGACCGTCTTGGTCGCGCTCAATCGTGATGTGGGTGCGCCGTCTGCGGCTAGCAGCCTGCTCTGGGTCAATCTCACCGTGGGTGCCGCCTGTTGGGCACCGGGAGGTCGCCCCGTACTCACGGCAGGGGGGGGGGGATGATTTTCAACTTGCATGTCGGGTTCCACCACACGACGGCCAGCTTCCTACTGCGCAGCGGCTGCATCGGGGAGCTGCTGGAGGCGCGCCGTCATGCAGCGATGCTCGTCGCCCTCCAGATGGTCCAGTTCGTCTGCCGCCGCCTGGGCGGCGCGCAAATTCTCCATCGGAGTGGCGTAGACTGGTTGATCGGCTCCTAGCATGCCAGCAATGTCCAAGTCACATTGTCGAATCACACCCGCTCGGCTAGGCTCGCCAGCAGCCAGCGTGCCGCACACGGTGCGGTCCATCTTGCGCTGGTAGGATTCAGTGAGGCACCTCATGGCCGCCAACTTATTGGCGCTGTCGAGGAGCGACACGCAGAATGTTTCCAGCATCGCGCCATCGGCGCCTGCCTCTATGGGAGCGGACAGACTCCGCATTGCCGCCTGCAGCGTGTCGTGGCCCGCCCCGTCAGCGGCTCCTCGTGGCTAATGACCAGCACCTCCGTGATGATGCTGGTGCTAGCGTTGCTGACCGCGGGAGGGAGCGGGTCATCAATGATCACCATGTTGCTAGGGAAGGCATCTGTGTTCTCCACGCGGAGTCAATGAGCATCTCGATAGGCGGGTGAGTGGAGTCGACGGACTCTAGGTCAGAGGCAGGCTCGTTGGTAACGTGAAGCTTGCCGAAGAGGTCGATGAGGAAGCTCTCGGAGCTGGCCGCTCCTGCGTTGGGCCTGGACTCGTCGGAGAGGCGGATCCCGCTGATGAGATCAGCGGTGGAGCTTGCAGCGCAAGCGGCTTCCACGCCGCGCAACACATCAATGAAAATGCCATCACGCATGCTAGGATGGCTGCGCTCGCTGGGAAGGAAGAGGGTTCCCATCCAGAACGTGTTTCCGGCCAACGGTGCACAAGGCCCCATTGTGTGCGCCAAATGTCGGGGATATCTAGCGACTTATGCCAAGGGGTGGCTTATCATGGATGGGGACAGGAGTACATCGCCGGGCTCTAGAAGCGGGAGTGAGCGAGACCTTGAACACCAACGAGTCTTACCCAGGTTCGGGGCTCTCCATGGAGATAACACCCCTAGTCCTGCTCTGCGGGGTCTCCGCATGATGACTATCGTTAATAGAGTAGCTACAAAAGTGCTCCTTGAGCTGTTTCGGCTAGAGGAGGAAGAAGAGCAAGGCTAGCTCTATCTCCTTTCTCTCTACGTATGTGTAAGCTCGCTAGGATTCTGAACCCTCTACATGGGTGAGCCTGGGGTGTTTATATAGGCCTACCCCCAAGGGTACAATGGTAATCCGGCCGGGTGTAGGACCCGGCTATCAGTGTCTCTGGGCTCCGGCTTCTCCACTGGCTGCTGGGGCCCGCCACATGGTGGGTCCCGCCGGCTGCCGTGAACTCAGCCGACAGGTAGGGCCTGCCGCCTGTGGGCCAGGTTGACTGCGTTGTATTGTAGCCTCGCCCTTGATGACGGAGGCTTTGTCGGGGGCGCATGGCTACAGTCCCACCGTCTGGCGGGCGCACACTGTAGCCACTCCCCGTCTCATCAGGTTACTGGTGCACAGACTCCAAGGGGAGGGATGGCCGCCTGCTAGGAGTCGCCCCACGCCCAAGGCCACCTGCTCAGGGTTTTCCGTCTTCTGGTGGTTCATGGACAGGTAGGGCCCGCCATCTGTGGGCCGTACTGATTGCCCATCATGAGAGCATGGCTCCCTCTGACATAGGTGATGTCATGGGTGCATGGCTACAGTGTCGCACTGGATGAGGGGTGTCCGCTTGGTACACCTGCACTATGGCCATGTTCCACCCTGGATTCGAGGGTGGCAGGCCACACTGTAGCCACGCCCCATCTTGTCATAGTAAGTGGGTGCAAACTTTGAGGAGGCGTAGGGCCACCTGTTAGATGCCAGCTCCCTAGGGCCGCTTGCTAGATGCCAGCTCCCTGGGGTCGCCTGTTGGGAACACTCCGCCTTCTAGCAGTAGGCCCGTTGGACCAGACGGCCCAAAGGGTCGGCCTTTCATCTGGAAGGTGTGAGGGGCGTAGCTGGCCCTGATGTCTTGATACACTATAGGGTGCCGATGAGGCTACCCTTGGTCAATCCCTCTGACAAATAATATAATAGCATGGAACAATCAAAAATTACAGATACGTTGGAGACTATCAAGCATCCCCAAGCTTAATTCATCCTCGTCCGCGAGTAGGTAAATGATAAAACAGAATTTTTGATGTGGAATGCTAGATAACATATTTGTCCATGTAATTTTTTATTGTGGCATGAATATTCAGATCCATAAGATTCAAAAAAATGTTTAATATTAACATAAAAACAATAATAGTTCAAGCATAGTAACAAGGCAATTATGTCTTCTCAAAATAACATGGCCAAAGAAACTTTATCCCTACAAAATCATATACTCTGGCTATGCTCCATCTTCATCACACAAAATATACAAATCATGCACAACCCCAATGACAAGCTAAGCACCTATTTCATACTTTTGATGTTCTCAAACCTTTTCAACTTCCACGCAATACATGAGCGTGAGCCATGGACATAGAACTATAGGTGGAATAGAATACAGTGATTGTGGAGAAGAAAAAAAGAAGGAGATAGTCTCACATCAACTAGGCGTATCAATGGGCTATGGAGATGCCCATCAATAGATATCAATGTGAGTGAGTAGGAATTGCCATACAACAGATGCACTAGAGCTATAAGTTTATGAAATCTCAAAAAGAAACTAAGTGGGTGTGCATCCAACTCGCTTGCTCACGAAGACCTAGGGCAATTTGAGGAAGCCCATCATTGGAATATACAAGCCAAGTTCTATAATGAAAAATTCCCACTACCATATAAAAGTGACAACATAGGAGACTCTCTATCATGAAGATCATGGTGCTACTTTGAAGCACAAGTGTGGAAAAAGGATAGTAACATTGCCCCTTCTCCCTCTTTCTCTCTTTTTTGGCCTTGTTTTTCTCTCTCTTTTTTAAATTTTTTTCGTCCGGAGTCTCATCCCGACTTGTGGGGGAATCATAGTCTCTATCATCCTTTCCTCACATGGGACAATGCTCTAATAATGAAGATCATCACACTTTTATTTACTTACAACTCAAGAATTACAACTCGATACTTAGAACAAAATATGACTCTATATGAATGCCTCTGGCGGTGTACAGGGATGTGCAATGAGTCAAGAGTGACATGTATGAAATAATTATGTAAGGTGGCTTTGCCACAAATACGATGTCAACTACATGATCATGCAAAGAAATACACTACTAGGAAAAGGCATGCTAGTGGCTCACCAGTTTTGCCTTCTAATGGCGCACTACTGGTGCGCCACTAGCATCACACCATTAGAATTAAATTCTAATAGCGCACCACTGGTGCGCCATTAGTATCTGGTGTTCTAATGGCGCACCATGTAGTGCGCCATTAGTATTGCCCATAGTGCGCCACTAGTATCTGCTATACTAATGGCGCATCACATGGTAGTGCGCCATTAGTAACATTTTTAAAAAAAATCGTTTTTTCTTAATCTCAGGTCACTATTTCACATGTGAGATATCCAACACATATATATACAACAAGCATCCATATAACAATCATATCCAACACACAAGTTTCATCATATATACATACATAGCCAACACATAGTTCCATCGTTACATATTACAAAAGTTTCACATTGTTCATCCAACACCGTTATCCATCAATTCACAAAAGTTTCACATTGATACAAAATAAAATAAATGGAAAAGAAGCACTCCATCCATGCAAGCTTCCGTGAATCAAATAAAATCTGCAAAATGATAAACAAGAAGTTAGAAGAAGAAGAAGAAGAAGAGAGGAAGAAGAAGACTAGAAGAATACTAGAAGAAGAAGAACACTGGAAGAATACTAGAAGAAGAATAAGAAGAAGAATAAGAAGAATAAGAAGAAGACTATAAGCTTATTATGTAAACTTGATCATTTTGTGCTAACATAAGTAATTTTAGAGCTAACCTATAGGAAACTAAGCATATAAGCTCTCTAAGTTAGCATATTAGAGCCAACTTAGGTAAAATGAAGCTAAACTATGTCATTTTGGAAAAGAAGAAGAATAAGAAGAATAAGAAGAAGACTATAAGCTTATTATGTAAACTTGATCATTTTGTGCTAACATAAGTTATTTTGGAGCTAACCTATAGGAAACTAAGCATATAAGCTCTAATTTAGCATATTAGAGCCAACTTAGGTAAAATGAAGCTAACCTATAGGAAACTACGCATATTAGAGATAACATAGGTAACTAAGTATATATATATATATCATTTTGGAGATCTGACATACCTGACATAGTTCAGTTCTCATTGTTCTTCTCCTTCTCCTTCCTCAGCCTGATGCGCCAAGAGCGGCGAGGCGGTGGAGGCAGCTGTGGGATGTAGTCTTCTACCACAATTGGCGTGGTCATGTCGCCCAGCTGTGGGATCGCCGGCGCCACCACCGGTGCGTGGTCATTGTCAGGCACCACCACCATCGCGAGGCCACCTCCAGGCAGTACGGGCACGACCATCGCTAGGTCATCCTCAGCCACCTCCATCTCTTGCCCATGGTCAGCCACCACCATCTCTTGCCCATGGTCAGCCACCACCATCTCTTGCCCTTGGTCAGCCACCACCAGCGCTAGGTCATCCTCAGCCTAATGCCCATCGTCATCCTATAGCTCCTCATCCCCAGTCTGCTCCTCTTCTCCCGCACTCCAGTCCGGATCATCCTTCTTATTGTCTTTGCTACTGCCAGAATCGCTGCTGCTTTCGCTAACGCCAGAATCCCTGTTGCTTTTGCTACAGCCATAGTCGCTGCTGCTTTGGCTGTACCCAGTGTCGCTGCTGCTACTCCCATTGCCTGTCCAAATGCAACAATGCCCATTAACAATCTATGTGAGACAAAGCCAAATGTAGAGGAATAAGAAGAGGCAGAACGTACTGGCATCATCATCGTCAGCATAGCGCATGCGACACATAGTCGCGTTGAACACCTTCACGATGAGCATGGTGGCGTCGTCGTCATACCTAAAGAGAAGGAAGTACCCCAGCCGCAGGTCGTAGGCATGGTAGAACTTCTCCCACCCACGATACAAGTACATGTGGCCCTCCTTGATCACCAATCAACATCCCACAGCCTGCAAAACCCGCTGCCGGCCTGTCGCAGTTTCACATTCTTTGGCGGATCTTCACCCAGCATGTTCATAAAACAGTCAGGAAGCCTCTGCAGTTTGGGACAATGGGTGATGTAGAAAACAACAGATATCATAATGAGATGGGTGAAGGGGAGATCTCTCCTTTTATATACCTGCGTCATGGATGATACTGAAGTCCCAAGTATGATACTGAAGAACTCGGAAGCATCCAACTCGTACTGCGGTGTGGCAGAGCGGCGGTGGCTGCTTCCCCCCATCTGTGATAAGCAGCAGAAGAGACCAATTAGTACCCTTACAACATTATCATACAACATTATAGCAACATTATATCAGGCAATCATGAATTTGCAAACTGTAATCATGGCATGACTCTCTAAGTGTAGCATGAATGAACACCGATGAGATTACTACTTAATTAGCATGATGATGTGGTGAGGATGCACTCCTTTTAGTTTGACACCTTCATTCTTGTTATTGTTCTACTGCTGCTGCTGTTTTTTTTGTTTTTTTACTTTTGTAGAGAAGAGAAGAAAGATGAATGCGATAATAGGTATCGTGATTATTATTGGGTAGTTATGTAGTGTCTACTTCTGCTATGCTAGTTAAGATCACAAGAAATGTTGCTCATTATCAACTCTTCTGTTGGTGATATGCTGGAAATTACTTAGCATCGATGCCAGATTCGACACCTGGTCACACATCAAGACAATTAGTACCCTCTCTTCTTTTCTTGTTCTCCTTTTTCTTTCTTCTCCTTCCTCCTCCTCCTCTTCTCCTTCTTCCTTTCTTGTTATGTTTTTCAACTTTCTTCTATGCGCTGATTCACCTATGCGCTGGGCGATGAAACATGAGCACATCTCCACTACCGTAGCTTGCACTTCCAGAAACAAACCCACCACCATAACTTCCAAGATTCTGATCCTTGAGACGAAGTTCAGTACACCCATGACCACAAGGATTAAAAACAGTGCGGATCAGATTCAAGATGATTCAGTGCCGAGTAAGAAACACATCATCACTTGAGGATTAAAAACAGTGCAGATCTACATTAATCAAACAGATTCAAGATGATTCAGAGCCGAGAAAGAAACCTATACATATTAATTATATCTAACCAATGGCAGTGCTAAAGGGAAGCTGCTGAAGTGCAAGCTTCCTTTGCTGAGTATGGAAACAATCAAATGTGGCAGGGGAACAATCAGAACAGCACTGGGCGACTGTCGTCGACCAACATAGGCTCTCACAAGTAACAGCCGTCATGTTTTCAACTTTCACCTACGCAAAGAGTGGAGATCTTGACATGTCTCAGCAGCTTAAACAACTTGTCTTGACAAATAGACGGCCAACCGCCTTTCTTCGAAGGAATACTCGATCTCCTCCGGCAATGTTGGCTCTGGTTTCTTGTAGACAAGGGAGACAGGAGCAGCCGTGACCTTGCTAGCCACAGCGGGCGTCATTCTCCTTCCTCCTCCTCCTCTTCTCCTTCCTTTCTTGTTCTGTTTTTCAACTTTCTTCTTATTCTTCTTCCTTTTTTCCTTTTTCCTCTTCTTCTACTTCTTCTTTTTTTCAACTTTCTTCTTCTTCTAATTATCTAAACCTAAATCTAGCAGTAACCTAAACCAACCACTAACTTAACCTATCAATAACCTAATTAAACCTAAACAACAAAGAAAAACAGTAGAAAAAAACAAAAAAATGCTCACCTTGGCTCCGGGGGCAGGGGGTGGTGGTGGACGGCCGCGTTTAGGGCGGCGGTGGCGGGCCTGG
>NC_041381.1:219290019-219421312 GCF_002162155.2 Triticum dicoccoides | reverse complement strand
GACGGTGGGGCGATGGGGCGAGGGGAGGTGGGGCAAGGGGGCGGCGAGGGGAGGGGGGCGACGGGGCGAGGGGATGAGGTGGGGCTCGGCATTACTAACAATTTTTTATTTTTATTAAAACTACTAATGGCGAATGGTGGGTGTGGTGTGCCATTACTATGTCAACTAGTAATGGCGCACTATACCACGGTGCGCCATTAGTAACATTTTTTTAAAACTACTAATGGCGCACCAAACACCAGGTGCGCCATTAGTAATATATTACTAATGGCGCACCAACAAATGGTGCGCCATTAGTATATAGTAATGGCGCACCACATGTCTGGTGCGTCATTAGTGGCCATATCATCTATAGCCCTTTCCTAGTAGTGATATGACAATAATGATGTGTGTCATGATAAACGGAACGGTGGAAAGTTGCATGGGAATATAACTCGGAATGGCTATGGAAATGCCATAATAGATATGTATGGTGGATGTTTTGAGGAAGGTATATGGTGGGTGTATGGTACCGACGAAAGTTGCGTGGTACTAGAGAGGCTAGCAATGGAGGAAGGGTGAGAGTGTGTATAATCCATGGACTCAACATTAGTCATAAAGAACTCACATACTTATTGCAAAAATCTATTACTTATCGAAACAAAGTACTACGTGCATGCTCCTAGGGGGATAGATTGGTAGGGAAAGACCATTGCTCGTCCCCGACCGCCACTCATAAGGAAGACAATCAATAGATAAATCATGCTCCAACTTCATCACATAATGGTTCACCATACGTGCATGTTAAGTGAATCACAAACTTTAACACAATTATTTCTCAAATTCACAATTACTCACTAGCATGACTCTAATATCACCATCTTCATATCTCGAAACAATCATAAGGAATCATACTTCTCATAGTATTCAATGCACTTTATATGAAAGTTTTTATTATATCCCTCTTGGATGCCTATCATATTAGGACTAAATTTATAACCAAAGCAAATTACCATGATACCTAAAGAGACTCACAAAATAATATAAGTGAAGCATGAGAGTTCAACAATTTCTATAAAATAAAACCACCGCCGTGTTCTAAAAAGATATAAGTGAAGCACTAGAGCAAAATTGCCTAGCTCAAAAGATATAAGTGAAGCACATAGAGTATTCTAATAAATCACGATTCATGCGTGTCTCTCTCAAAAGGTGTGTACATCAAGGATTATTTTGGCAAACTAAAAAGAAAATACTCAAATCAGACAAGACCTCCAAGCAAAACACAGATCATGTGGTGAATAAAAATATAGCCTCAATAAAGTTACCGATAGACGAAGACGAAAGAGGGGATGCCTTCCGGGCCATCCCCAAAGGATCTTGGTTGTACTTGAATATTACCTTGGGGTGCCTTGGGCATCCCCAAGCTGATGCTATTGCCACTCCTTATTCCATAGTCCATCAAATCCTTACCCAAAACTTGGAAACTTCACAACACAAAACTCAACAGAAAATCTCATAAGCTCCGTTAGTATAAGAAAATAAATCACCACTTTATGGTACTATCATGAACTCATTATTTATTTATATTGGTGTAATATCTAATGTATTCAAACTTTTACATGGTTCATAACCCCCGATACAACCCATAGATTCATCAAAATAAGCAAACAACACAAAGAAAACAGAATCTGTTAAAAACAGAACAGTCTGTAGAAATCTATAACTCTTGAATACTTATGTAACTCCATAAATTCTGGAAAATTAGGAAAACCTGGTCAAGTTGTCTGCAAATCCAGTACAATACGAATCAAATCAAAATCACTCTTTTGTGAATTATGAAAATTATATTCTTGGGTGCAAAATTTTCCGTTTCTCAGCAAGATTAAAACAACTATCACGGTAAGCTATCCGAAAAGTCTTACTTGGTACAAACACTAATTAAAAGACAAAACCACATCTAACCAGAGGCTAATGAATTATTCAAAGCAAAACAGGAACAAAAAAGCAAAGAACAAAAAACCACATCTAACCACATCCCAACAAGCGCTATTGTTTAACGCCCTTAGCTAGGCATAAAAACACGAATAGATCTAGGTATTGTCATCTTTGGTATGCAATCCATAAGTAGCTCTCATAATAGATTCATATGGAAATTTAATTTTCTTTCTAGGAAAGTTTTCCATGCCCTTTCTTAATGGAAATTAAAAACCTAATGTTTCCTTCTTTCATATCAATAATTGCACCAATCATTCTAAGGAAAGGTCTACCAAGAATAATAGGATGCGTAGGATTGCAATCTATATCAAGAACAATGAAATCTATGGGCACATAATTCCTATTATCAACAATAAGTACATCATTAATCCTTCCCATAAGTTTCTTAATAGTGGAATCCACAAGATGCAAATTTAAAGAACAATCATCAAATTCACGAAAACCTAATACATCACATAAAGTTTTTGGAATTGTGGAAACGCTAGCACCCAAATCATACAAAGCATGGCACTCATAATCTTTAATCTTAATCTTAAAAGTAGGTTCCCACTCGTCATAAAGTTTTCTAGGGATAGAAACTTCCAATTCAAGCTTTTCTTCAAAAGATTGCATCATAGCATCAACGATATGTTTAGTAAAAGCTTTGTTTTGATTATAAGCATGGGGATAATTCAACATGGATTGCAACAAGGAAATACAATCTATTAAAGAAAAAATATCATAATTAAATTCCTTGAAATCCAAAAGAGTGGTTTCATTGCTACTTAAAGTTTTGACCTCTCCAATCCAACTTTTATCAGTTTTTGTATCAAGATCTAAAAACTCCGAATCATTGGGGCGCCTTTTAACTAAAGTTGACCCATCTCTAGTCCCATATTTATCATGATTTATATTAGAAAACAAAGTTTCAATAGGAGTCACATCAATCACTTTAAGATCTTCACCATTATTTTCATGGAAACTAGAAGAACACACTTTTACAAACCAATCTCATTTAGCACGCATCTTAACGGTTCTTTCTTTGCACTAATCAATGGAAAATTGTCATGGCTTTGAGAGACTCATTAATATCATGCTTGGGTGGAATAGATCTAAGTTTCAAAGAATCAATATCAAGAGAAATTCTATCCACGTTCCTAGCCAAGTCATCAATCTTGAGAAATTTTTCTTCAATCAAAGCATTGAAATTCTTTTGTGAACTCATAAGTTCTTTAACACTAATCTAAAAATCAGAGGGAATCTTATTAAAATTTCCATAAGAATTGTTGTAGGAATTACAATAATTATTAGAGGGATTACTAGGAAATGGCCTAGGATTAAAATTACCTCTATACGCGTTATTACCAAAATTGTTCCTACCAACAAAATTCACATCCATAGATTCATTATTATTATCAATCAAAGTAGACAAAGGAATATCATTAGGATCAATAAAAGCACTCTTGCTATCAAATAATTTCATAAGTTCATCCATCTTTCCACTCAAAACATTAATCTCTTCAATCGCATGCACTTTTTTACTAGTGGAAGATCTTTTGGTGTGCCATTGAGAATAATTAACTATAATATTATCTAGGAGTTTAGTAGCTTCTCCTAAAGTAATTTCCATAAAAGTACCTCCCGCAGCCGAACATAAAAGATTTCTAGAAGTAAAATTAATCCGGCATAATTTTTTTTGTATAATCATCCACAAATTCAAACCATGAGTAGGGCAATTTCGTATCATCATTCATCCTCTCCCAAGATTATGCAACATGTTCATGATCAAGTTGCTTAAACTTCATAATGTCGTTCCTAAGTGAGCTGATCTTAGCGGGAGGAAAATACTTGGAAATAAAAGCATCTTTACACTTATTCCATGAATCAACACTATTTTTAGGCAATGATGAAAAATCAAGTTTTAGCACGATCTCAAAGTGAGAACGGAAATAGCTTCAATTTAACAATATCATTATCCACATCTTTTTTCTTTTGCATATGACATAACTCAACGAACCTATTAAGATGGGATGCGACATCTTCACAAGGAAGGCCAGAAAATTGATCTTTCATAGTAACATTCAACTAAGCGGCATTAGTTTCATAACATTCCGCACTAGTGGCAGGAGCAATCGGGCTGCAAATAAAATCGTTATTATTGGTGTTGGAAAAGTCGCACAATTTGGTATTCTCTTGAGCCATCGTGTCAAAGAAAGCAATCCAACACACGAGCACACAATAAGGAAGCGAAGAAGACGAACGGAAGAGGGGCGAAGAAACGACCAATCTTTTCGAAAATCATTTTAGAGGTGGGTGAGAGGAAAATGAGAGGTGAATGGCGAATAATGTAATGCAAGAGATGAGTGTTTATGATGGGTACTTGGTATGGCTTGACTTGGCATAGATCTCCCCGGCAACGGCGCCATAAATTCTTCCTACTACTTCTTGAGCTTGCGTTGGTTTTTCCCTTAAAGGGGAAAGGGTGATGTAACAAAGTAGAGATAAGTATTTCCCTCAGTTTGAGAACCAAGGTATCAATCCAGTAGGAGACAACACACAAATCACCGAACACCTACACAAACAATCAAACAACTTGCACTGAATGTGATAAAGGGGTTGTCAATCCCTTCACAGTTACTTGCAAAAGTGTGATCTGATAGAGATAGATAAACGATAAAGTAAATTTTTTAAGTATTTTTGGTTTACAAATCAGAAAGTAAAATATTGCAAAATAGTAGATCGAAAACTAATATGATGGAAAATAGACCCGGGGGCCATAGGTTTCACTAGAGGCTTCTCTCAAGCTAGCAAATAATATGGTGGGTGAACAAATTACTGCCAAGCAATTCATAGAAAAGCGGAAAGTTATGAAGATATCTAAGGCAATGATCATGAATATAGGCATCACGTCCGTGTCAAGTAGACCGAAATGATTCTGCATCTACTACTATTACTCCACACATCGACCGACTCTTGCCTGCATCTAGAACAGAGTAACGCATTAAGTAAGATGACATGATGTAGAGGAATTATCTCAAGCAATATGATTAAAACCCCATGATTTTATCCTTGATGGTAACTTTACAATACGTGCCTTGCTGCCCCTACTGTCACTGGGAAAGGACACCGCAAGATTGAACCCAAATATAAGCACTTCTCTCATTGAAAAAAAAACCATCTAGTTGGCCAAACTAAATCGATAGTTCAAATAGAATTACAAAGATAGCAAATCATGCATATAAGAATTTAGAGAAGATTCAAATAATATTCATAGATAAGCTGATCATAAATCCACAATTCATCGGATCTCGGCAAAAACACCGCAAAAAAATTATTACATTGAATAGATCTCCATAAACATCAAGGAGAACATGGTATTGAGAATCAAAGAGAGAGAACAAGCCATCTAACTACTAGCTATGGACCCGTAGGTCTGAGGTAAACTACTCACGCTTCATCGGAAGGATAATAGAGTTGATGTAGAAGCCCTCTGTTATCGAATCCCCCTCCGACAGTGTGCCGGAAAAGGTCCCTAGATGGGATCTCACGGGTACAGAAGGTTGCAGTGGTGGAAAAGTGTTTTCGTGGATGCCTCTGGTGGCTTGAGGATATATGGGAATATATAGGCAAAAGAATTAGGTCAGGAGGGTCACGAGGGCCCCACAAGGGTGGGGGCACGCCCTACCCCCCTGGGCACTGATACGTCTCCAACGTATCTACTTTTCCAAACTCTTTTGCCCTTGTTTTGGACTCTAATTTGCATGATTTGGATGGAACTAACCCGGACTGACGCTGTTTTCAGCAGAGTTGCCACAGTGTTATTTTTGTGCAGAAATAAAAGTTCTCGGAATGACCTGAAACTTCACGGAGATAAATTTTTGAATAAATAAAAAATATTGGCAAAAGAATCAGCCGAAGGGGGCCCACACCCTATCCACGAGGGTGGGGGCACGCCCTACCCCCTGGGTGCGCCCCCCTGTCTCGTGGGCCCCCTGGACCTCCATCGACCTCAACTCTAACTCCATATATTCATGTTCAGGGAGAAGAAAATAAGAGAGAAGGATTCATCACATTTTATGATACGGAGCCGCCGCCAAGCCCTGTTCTTCCTCGGGAGGGCCGATCTGGAGTCTGTTCAGGGCTCCGGAGAGGGGAATCCGTCGCCATTGTCATCATCAACCATCCTCCATCACCAATTTCATGATGCTCACTGCCGTGCCTGAGTAATCTCATCGTAGGCTTGCTGGACGGTGATGGGTTGGATGAGATTTACCATGTAATCGAGTTAGTTTTGTTAGGGTTTGATCCCTAGTATCCATTATGTTCTAAAATTGATGTTGCTATGACTTTTCTATGCTTAATGCTTGTCACTATGTCCCTAGTGCCATGATTTCGGATCTGAACCTAGTATGTTTTCATGAATATATGAGTGTTCTTGATCCTATCTTACAAGTTATAGTCACCTACTACGTGTTATGATCCGGCAACCCCGGAGTGACAATAGTCGGGACACTTCTCATTGATGACCGTAATTTGAGGAGTTCATGTATTCACTAAGTGCTAATGCTTTGGTCTGGTTCTGTATTAAAAGGAGGCCTTAATATCCCTTAGTTTCCATTAGGACCCCGCTGCCATGGGAGGGTAGGACAAAAGATGTCATGCAAGTTCTTTTCTATAAGCATGTATGACTATATTTGGAATACATGCCTACATTATATTGATGAATTGGAGCTAGTTCTGTGTCTCCCTATGTTATAACTGTTGCATGAAGAATGCCATCTGGCATAATTATCTATCTTTGATCCATTGCCTACGAGCTCGTTTCATATTGATCTTTGCTTAGTTACTTCTCCGTTGCCACTATTATGGTTGCTATAGAACTGCTACTGTTACTTTTGCCACCATTATCGTTACTTCCATACTACTTTGGTACTAAATACTTTGCTGCAGATATTAAGTCCTTCAGGTTTGGTTGAATTGACAACTCAGCTGCTAATACTTGAGAATATTCTTTGGCTCCCCTTGTGTCGAATCAATAAATTTGGGTTGAGTACTCTACCCTTGAAAACTGTTGCGATCCCCTATACTTGTGGGTTATCAAGACCTTTTTCTGGAGTTATTGCCGGGGAGCATAGCTCTATTCTCTGAGTCACTTGGGATTTACATACGTTGATCACTATGAGGAATCTAAAAGACAACAAAACCAAGATCTATCCCTCAACTACAAGGGGAGGTAAGGAATTGCCATCTAGCTCTGCACTTGATTCACCTTCTGTTTTGAGTAAACTTGCGACACCTACACCTGCTATTGATTCTGATATGTCGCATGTTATTGATGAAGCCACTTCTGCTATGCATGATGCTTATGATGATACTACTTCTCTACTTGATAATATTGTGCCAATATGTGAATTTCTTGATGAACAACTTGCTAGGGTTAGAGAGAATGAAATTACTAAAACTGATGATATTAATGAAAGTGATGGTGAAGATTCTCCCCCTAGATATGAATTGCCTATTGTACTTGAAGATTATATTATGGATGAAGAAACCGCTAGAGACTTTTTTGCTTGCAATGATAGAGATGATCTTAAGAAACTGTTAGCTAAGCCGAAAGAAAATTCTTTGAATGCTAGAATGCAATATGATCCTATGTTTGCTACTTCACCTATCTGTATTATTGATAAGGATTATGAATTCTCTGTCGATCCTGAGTTAATTACTTTGGTTGAATCTGATCCTTTCTATGGTTATGAATCTGAAACTGTTGTGGCACATCTTACTAAACTGAATGATATAGCCACCCTATTTACTCATGAGGAAAATATTCTCTGTTACAACATTCTTAAATTGTTTCCTTTCTCATTAAAGGGTGATGCTAAGATATGGTTTAATTCTCTTTCTCCTGGTTGTGTGCGTAGTCCCCAGGATATGATTTACTACTTCTCTGCAAAATATTTTCCTGCTCATAAGAAACAAGCTGCCTTAAGGGAAATATTTAACTTTGTGCAAATTGAAGAAGAGAGTCTCCCATAAGCTTGGGGGAGGCTTCTCCAATTACTTAATGCTTTTCCTGATCATCCTCTCAAGAAAAATGAAATACTTGATATCTTTTATAATGAACTAACTGATGCTTCCAAAGACCACCTGGATAGTTGTGCTGGTTGTGTTTTCAGGGAAAGCACTATTGAGCAAGCTGAATTTCTATTGAATAATATATTGAGTAATGATAATGATTGGACACTTCCTAAACCAACTCCTAAGCCAACTCTTCTATTTCTCAGTCCTGAAGATATGCAAGAGGCAAAGAAATCTATGAAAGAAAAAGGTATTAAAGCTGGAGATGTTAAGAATTTACCGCCTATTGAAGAGATACATGGTCTTGATAACCCGACACATGTAGTAAAGGTAAAATCTCTCTATAGATTTGATGAAGGTGATATTCCAAATAATAAGTCTGCTAGTCAATGCTTGGATGAGTTTGACAACTTTATTTTTAAACAAGAAAACTTCAATGCTTATGTTGGTAGACAATTGAAACGTAATGCTTATATGGTTGAACACTTGAGTGATTATTGTAGGATTGGAAGTATTTCTAGGGGGTGATTAGACTACTTGACCAAATAAAACTTAACCTTTTCCCAAATTTAGTTCTTGGCAGATTTTAGCAACTTAGCACAAGTCAAGCAATCTCAATACAATTCAAGCAAGCATGCAAAGAGTATATGGGCAGCGGAAAGTGAAGCATGCAACTTGCAAGAAAGTAAATGGGGGAGTTTGGAGGGAGCAAACGCAATGTTGACACGGAGATTTTTGGCATGATTTTGATAGGTGGTGCTATTGTACATCCATGTTGATGGAGACTTCAACCCACGTAGGGTAACTGTTGCACGAGTCCACGAAGGGCTCCACCCACGGTCCATGAAGAAGCAACCTTTTCTATCCCATCATGTCCATCACCCATGAAGGACTTGCCTCACTAGGGTAGATCTTCACGAAGTAGGCGATCTCTTTGCCCTTACAAACTCCTTGGTTAACTCCACAATCTTGACGGAGGCTCCCAAGTGACACCTAACCAATCTAGGAGACACCACTATCCAAAAGGTAATAGATGGTCTGTTGTTGATGAACTCCTTTCTCTTGTGTTTCAAACATAGTCTCCCCAACACTCAACTCTCTCTCATAGATTTGGCTATGGTGGAAAGATGATTTGAGTGGAAAGAAACTTTAGGAAGGCTAGAGATCAAGATTCATATGGTAGGTGTCGTGGAAATATCACGTCAGATGTCCTAGCAGAAGGACTTAGTCGTGGAGCCATCGCAATGAGGTTAGCCTGAAGGGGTTAAACTGGACAAGGGACACGAGAGTTATACTAGTTCGGCCCCTTCGATAAAGTTAAAAGCCTACGTCTAGTTTGTGATGGGATTATTGGGGTTTCGATGACCAGGGAGCGAACACGCCAGCCTGGGTCTAGAGTTGTTGTCTGTTGTTCCTGAACCGCCGCGGGGTCGTCCCTTTATATACACAGGTTGACGCCCGGCCGGTTTACAGAGTTCCAAGGCTGACTCATACAAGTCTTCGGCTCGGTCTCTCCCTTTCCCTAACTTACAATACAAGTATACAACTATGGCGGTTTACCGCTATGGGCCCTAATCCGCCTCTGGGCTTGGGCCTCTAAGCTTCATCAGTAAAGCGCCATCTTCTTATCTTCATGTACTTTAGTATGGTTGAGCGTGAATCGGCCCCTCCTGGGTGGTTTATACTCAGTAGTTATATCCTCAACAGTAGGCCCCAGATTGATTTGAACCTATTCATGTCAATCTTCAACACTTAAACAAATTCCACGGACATCTTCTGATGATTCTTGTAAACCGCCATGTTGCCGTTTCCTTGTAAATTTTAGTGAACCGCCGTGACGTCATCTTCTGTCACTGCAGTAAATCGTCATGATGTCATCTTCTGCATAAAAAGATACCCTTCATTAATTACATCTCATAGATCGAGGCGACAGCTGCGCCCCCTTTCGCTGCTTCAGGCTCCTTGATTTTCGCGCCTGCCGTTTGTCCCCTTTTCTTTATAAATAGAGCCGGGGGGTCTTTCCATTTTCCCCTCTTGCCTCTCATCTTCCTCCCCGCGACCCAAAGAACTCCAGCGCCGCCGCCACCACCGTCGGTCCTCGAATCTGCACCAACCTTGGCCGCTGCATCACCCTGTTTGGACTAGAGCTCCTGCGATACTCTGCCGCCGTTGTGTGGCCTTGGTAAGCCTTCCTTCCCCTAACCCTAGATCTCCATTAGAGCTTCAAGTTCATCTGCGTTCATCGATGTTCATCAGTACTTCTCTATCTTTCCCTTACCCTCTTTACTGAATTTAGCTTATGCCTGATTGTTTCTTTTGCGGCTAGATCCGTAACTTTAGTCTGTCACATCATAACGCCTTTCTGTTCGTAGAAAAACTACATCTGGACCTTCTCTGTTCCTCCTAGCGCCATTTTAGGGTTTCAGATAAAATTTCTTTACTAAACCATGGTAGATCCAAAATTATACTGCCACACTATGAAATCTGTTTCTGTAAATACTTAGTAGATTTCAGCTCTGCCTTTTCTGTTTAAGGGCGGTTTAACCTTTAATATTCGGTAATCGCCGTATGCCATTAGCGCTCACTTAAACCGCCATTCTGATTTGGACAGCAACATCCGGTTCGACTTGTAAATTCGTCCTTTTTAAGCTTTCCGGTTTAACACCGGTTTAGAGTACCTCTACCTTGAATCTTAAACCGGCCTTCACATTCCTTTTACAGTTTCTCCTCCAAAATGACCAAACAATTCTCAGCCTGCAACTGGGCTCCTTCCCGGATCACAGAGACTCAAGTCAATGGATATGTTGTAACTGGCGCTTTAGCCTAAAAAAATGTCCTTCATTGGCGAGTCCCTGGCCCTGAGTGCCCTCCTGAACCTCAAGATGGAGAAGTAATTGTATTTATGCAACACTTAGACCGGGGATTCAGCCCTCCTGGATCAAAGTTCTTATGGGATGTCCTTGCTAGTTTTGAACTCCATCCTCAGGACATTGGAACAAATTCTGTGTCCAACATATGCAACTTCCAAGTATTCTGCAAAGTCTACCTTCAAGAGGAACATACTGTTGAGCTGTTCCGGGATTTCTTCCACTTAAACCGCCGAACTGAGTTCTCTGACGGCCCCAATACTGAACTTGGTGGTGTGTCTATTCAGAAGAGGAAAGAAGTAGATTTTCCTTACGCCAAACATCACAGCCATCCGAAAGACTGGAATCTAACCTGGTTATATTGTAAGAACACTGCCCCTCCTGGAGAAAATCCTTTGCCGGGTTACCGTGCTCACCGGCTTAGCAATGGCCATCCACTTCCTCAACGGCTCACCGCCGAGGAGCGACAGGCTTACGCACCTCAACTCGCCAAGCTCCGGGCTCTCCTCGCCAACGGTTTGACTGGTGTTGACCTCGTTCACTGCTGGGTTGCATGGCATGTCCTTCCTGTAAGCCGCCGCTCCGGATTGATGCACGAGTATACCGGCGATGCCAAAGATCCTCAACGATTTAATGAGATAGAAATGACTGATGATGAAGTCAGAGAATCTGTGAAGAAGATGCTCGATGAACCGATCGCTGCATGCAGCCAAACCGGGCTGGCCCCTTTTTACTCCTCCAATAAACCACCAGCGGTAAAGATTTTAACCTTGTGCTTTCTTGATCCGCCTGCGCTTTGACATTGCTCTAATAAAACTTTTTTTTACAGGACAATAGCTCCTTCTGGAAAAGGAAAGCTTCAGACAAACCGGCAAGGGCTCCTCGTGCCAAGAGCAAACTTATAAAGAGAGCAGCCAAGAAGAAGACCGGCGAAAATGCTGATCCGCCCGAAGATATTGAAGATTTGGATCAAGAGGTAGAACTTGACTCCCTTGGCTCCTTTTTCATACACCTTATTAACAATGACTATTACCAAGATGATGCGGAAGCCAGCCGCACT
The DNA here is from genome assembly GCF_002162155.2 of Triticum dicoccoides. Classification (NCBI taxonomy): domain Eukaryota; kingdom Viridiplantae; phylum Streptophyta; class Magnoliopsida; order Poales; family Poaceae; genus Triticum; species Triticum dicoccoides. Next base: position 219,409,354 of record NC_041381.1, on the reverse strand, counting down.
GACCATGTTGAGGTAATCTCCTTTTCCTCTGGTTCAGATCATGTGCCGGTTCAGAAATTTTGTTGTGCTGTTCGGAAAGTAAAACGCTCTCACCCACTTGCTCATTTGGATCCACAATTTTCTTTGAAGACATAGCAACAAGAAGGTCGTCGCATAACCCGGCAAAGTAGCCAACAGGTCACTTCCTCTGGTTTACCAGACACTCCACCCCGGAAGCGTTGTCCGGAGGTCTCTTCCTCTTTTAATAAGCCTTGTCCCTTGGCGGGTTGCTTCCGGAACCCACTTAATCCGTCTGACTCAAATTATCAGGTGTCTTCTAATTCCTCATCTGGTGGTTCATCGAACACTCAGCTGCCTCCCCTTAAAACCATCCCTGGGTAAGTATACTGCCTTTTAATTTTTTTCCCTTCGTGCATCGGTTTACCATACTAATCTTCTGTTTTGATATTGTAGTGCCAATGGCCGGTTGAGCAAGAAAGACAAGACTAGTGGACCCACTGATGAAGTTGAACCGGAGAAGACTCCAAAAGATGCTGGTAGAGACATCGATGTTGTTATGGGTGACTCTGCCCCACAGGATCGAGCCACTAATGCTAATCCGCCGAAAGCTAACCCGGCTACGCATGTTGATCCATGAAGTCCACATGCAACGCCTCCAAGCCCATCTGCTGATCTGCCGAGTCTAGCTGCTCATTCGCCAAGCCCAACTGTCAATCCGCCGAGCCCAGCTAGAGATACTGTCAATCCGGCGAGCCCTTCAAAAGGTGGCGATGATGTTATTATCACTGGCACTGCTTATACCGCCCCAGGCAATCCAGTTGCTTTACCAAAACACACTGCCAAGGAGGAATTTGCTGCTATGGACAAGGGGAACGGGAAGACTGATTTGTCAAGCTATGTTAATCTTTCTGCTCAGGAGCTTCATTCAGGATTCCTGAACCGGCTGTACACAAGCCGAGATTACAAGGCCGGTTTGGTGAATCTGATGAAGGAACACTATGAGGTAATCTTCCAAACACTTTCATCCAGGTGCTGTATATTTACTGCATTGTAGCCCCCAAGGGCCGATTTGTCTCTTGAAGACAAACCGGGACTTTAAAGATAAAGAACACTTCAACTGAGTAGCCCCCAAGGGCCGGTTTATCTGTTTAAAGATAAACCGGGACTTTTATGCTCCATACTGTATTTTGGTAACTTCCCTTGTTTGTATATTTTCTGATCAAACACACATTAGCCCCCAAGGTCCAAGATTAAAACTTGTATTGATCCTTGGGACTTCAAACAATCAGTAGTAAAAAAGCAATCTGCATTAGCCCCCAAGTGCAAAGTGTATAACTGGTTATATGCTTGGGACTTTTGATAAAATATTTACATGCTCCTCATCTGACTGTGGGAGGCTGATATAAATCACCAAGGCTCTCAAATTGCTGATCTTCAAGAGAATATCAAGTCCCAACAAGCAGAGACTTCCAAGTCCAAGGATGAGCTTAAAACCACTTTGGCAGCCATGGAACAACTTAAAGAAGGGTTTAATAATGAGCGTGCCAGCTGATAAAACAGAGAAGACATCATTGTTGAAGTGGGCTGAGGACGCCGAGTCAGCTCTTAAACCGGTGGCGGAAGAACTGACTGGGTTGAAGCGCCAAGTAAACACCATGACCTCTGTGATATTTGGTAAATACTTCTGTCAAGATATCTTGAATAACCATCTTTGAAATTTGCCGGTTTAACATCAAAATCTTAAACCTTTGTAGGCGGCCGTGTTGCTCATCTAGGCTCGAACATGTGGATGAAGCTGAAGGCAGCCTATACGTTGATAGAGAAACTATATACCGGTGCCCAACGGGTTATCTGTGCAGTTCCTACAACAAACCGACCCCAACATTGATCAAGGACACTCTGGCAAGGTTCTCCATGACGCCGGCACAGATAGAGGAGATGAAGCGATCCACTGCCAGGGTTGGCGCTCTGTTAGCACTTACCCGAGCCAAAGCATGGATAGCTGACCTTGATCCGGTTGATATTGCCAAGGGCTTTCCTGGTGAGCAAGAAAACGGGGCAGAATTTGACAATGAAGCCCTCAAAGTTCTGACAAAGGAAATGCGTCCTCTGGCGAGTCAACTGGCGGAAGAACCTAACTTGATGGTTCACCGGTCCTTCTATGACGCGAACAACCAACGGATTGACACTACTGTGAAGGAAGTGCAAAATATTATCCCGCCAATCCGTAAGCACACTTACGCCCCTGACGTTGATCCGTCTGAACTTATAAGTGAAGAGGCTGTGTTTCAAGCTTTAACCCGGATTGACTGGACCACCGTTGACTTCCAGCCACTGGATGGAGAGGAGGAGGCTGAACCGACGCCAAATGATCCATCAACTTCACGTCAACATGGTGATGAGTCTTGATCTGGCAATCGGGTTGATGTTTCACAAACTATGCTCTGTAAAGAACAATCCTTTATTTTGGGCTTTAAAGCGCCTTGTAATAGGCTAGTTGAAATACTTTGATCTGCTGTCATCGTACACTGAGATATGACTTTGTTTGATCCGCCATGATAATTACAGTACTTGCTTATGGACCTTTATAACATTATGTTGTCCTTATAGCTGCATAAGGTCATAACGCCCAATACATAACCTGGCAGGTAACCAAGGTTGTAAAATTAGCAAAAAATAAATCATACCGGTGATATGAAATTATGCTGTTGGTTTACCAACTTATTTGTAGTAAGGGTGAATACCCAACTTTCACCATGCCGGGTTGTGATGAACACCGGATGATCATACTGGCGAGAGATAGTCAAAGCCAGACCGGATTGAAAGATGCCGGCTCACCATTGATTATATGCTTGAATAGATGATAACTGTAAGCCACACCGGGTTAAAAAACACTGGGTTGAGATGAAGACATATAGCCTGGCCGGATCAAGAGATGCCGGTTTACCTTAAAAGGTGACCAAATAAGGATAAAACTTGCAAAAAACAAAGCAAATAAAGACTTGTAGTCGAGGCTTTTCGAGGGCTGCCAGGCCCAAATTCGAGGCTTTTCGTGGGCTGCCAGGCCGCTGAGTTAAACCATTTGGCAAAGCCTTTTAAGATGGGCCTCCAACTAACCAATCGTCGTTTTTAACTTTGACAAGCTCAGGGTCTCAATGAGAGTAACTGTCAAACGTTCGGCGGGTCGTGCCAGGATTACCTAGATAGGAGTGGCTTACTTGATGAAGGCAGGTTAACCCGGGGTTTTAGGTGAATACACCAGGCTTCCAAGCCGTGGGTCGATACCCGGTTACAAGGGTCCTTTCAAACTCTTTGTTACTTTACACAAAGAGCCCCCAAGTAACTTTGTGAGCTGTGCTCAATGGGTGCCTATGTTTGAGTCATACTTATAGCAACAGATCTCTCTTTGGCCCCTTGGGTGTGAAGCTCCCAAGCTATATGATGGCATCAATAGCCGGTTTAATGGACAAAACAGGTCATCACTCTGGAAGCAGAAGCCCCCTTGTAACCAAGAAACATTGGAAGAACGGCAGAGGCCCTGCTTGTAGCAAGGATGTCGGTTTATTATATTGATCATAATATATACATTGTCATAATATGTACATAGGAAGAGCCTATAACTCAAGTGTAGTAAGGCCGAAGGAGAGCTATGTTCCACGGCCGCCAGGTCTCCTCCTCAGAAGTGCGTGAATCTTATCGAATGTCAATGAGGTAGTATGATCCGTTGTGCAGATTCTTGTTGACCACAAAGGGACCTTCCCAAGGTGGGGATAACTTGTGCATGTCGGCCTGATCCTGGATGAGCTGGAGCACTAAATCGCATTCTTGAAAGGTTCTTGTTTTAACCCGGCAGTTGTGATAACGCCGCAGGTCTTGTTGGTAAACCGCCGAACAAGCCAAACCCATATCCTGCTTCTCATCTAACAGGTCCACTCCTTCTTGACGTGCTTGCTCATTGTCCACTTCGACATAATTGGCAACCCGAGGCAAGTCATGACGAATATCACTGGGGAGTACCGTCTCTGCTCTGTAAACCATGAAAAAGGGCGTATAACCTGTAGACCAGTTTGGGGTGGTGTTTATGCTCCATAACACAGATGGTAGTTCTTCCACCCAGCAACCCGGCATCCGCTTCAAGGGGACCGTAAGCCGGGGCTTGATACCCTTTAGAATTTCCTGATTAGCTCGCTCAGCTTGACCATTGGATTGGGGATGAGCCACAGACGCTACATCAAGCCGGATGTGCTCTCGTTGACAAAAATCCTCCATCTCGCCTTTAGAGAGGTTCGTGCCATTATCTGTGATAATGCTGTGTGGAAAACAGAAACAGAAGATCACCTTTTTAATGAATTGAACCGCCGTGGCTATGTCACACTTGCTTACTGGCTCCGCTTCAACGCATTTAGTGAACTTGTCAACCGCCACCAACAGGTGGGTCTTCTTATCCTTTGATCGCTTGAAAGGCCCTACCATGTCAAGCCCCCAAGTTGCAAACGGCCAGGTGATAGGAATCATCCGTAGCTCCTGAGCCGGCACATGAGCTCGTCTTGAGAATTTTTGACAGCCGTCGCACCGTTTGACCAAGTCCTCAGCATCAGCATGAGCTGTCAACCAATAGAAACCGTGACGAAAAGCTTTAGCAACCAAGGATTTTGAACCAGCGTGATAACCAGAGTCTCCTTCATGGATCTCACGTAAAATCTCACGGCCTTCTTCAGGAGAAACACAGCGCTGGAATGCCCCAGAAATGCTGCAGTGGTGTAACTCGCCGTTGTGAACAACCATGGACTTGGACCGCCGGACGATCTGTCTGGACAAAATTTCATCATCTAGTAACTCACCCCGGTTCATATACGCCAAGTATGGAACTGTCCAATCCGGAATGATATGTAAAGCGGCCACCAACTGTGCCTCCGGATCAGGAATAGCAAGGTCCTCCTCTGTGGGCAGCTGAACCGACGGGTTATGCAAGACATCCAAAAAGGTATTGGGCGGCACTGGTTCACGCTGAGATCCTAGCCGGCTTAATGCGTCAGCTGCCTCATTTTTGCGCTGATCAGTGTGCTCCACTTGATATCCCTTAAAGTGACTAGCCACTATATCCACCTCTCGTCGGTAAGCCGCCATGAGTGGATCCTTGGAATCCCAAGTACCTGAAACTTGCTGGGCTACCAAGTCCGAGTCTCCAAAGCATCGTACGCGGCTTAAGTTCATCTCCTTAGCCACTCAAAGACCATGGAGTAAAGCTTCATACTCAGCTGCATTGTTAGTACAAGGGAACATTAAGCGAAGAACATAATGAATTTTATCACCTTGAGGGGAAGTAAGGACAACTCCAGTCCCCGAGCCCTCCAATTGTCTAGACCCGTCAAAGTGAATAGTCCAGTATGTATTGTCCGGTTTGTCTTCTGGTGCCTGCAACTCGGTCCAGTCATTCATGAAATCCACAAGATCCTGGGATTTGATGGCTGTGCAAGGCATATACTTCAAACTGTGCGGTCCAAGCTCAATAGCCCATTTAGCAACCCGGCCAGTTGCCTCCCTGTTCTGGATTATATCCCCCAAAGGAGGAGAACTGACCACTGTGATGGGATGACCTTGAAAGTACTGTTTAAGCTTGTGACTTGCCATGAACACCCCATACACCAGCTTCTGCCAATGCGGATACCTTTGCTTTGACTCAATGAGCACTTCGCTGATATAGTAAACCGGCCTTTGAACCGGGTACTCCTTCCCAGCCTCCTTGCGCTCCACCACAATGGCAACACTGACACCCCGGGCATTAGCAGCCACATACAACAGTAGTGGCTCTTTACCAACGGGAGAAGCAAGAACTGGCGGTTCAACTAACTACCGCTTCAAGTCCTCAAATGCCGCATCAGCTACGTCACTCCAGACAAAGTTGTCTGTTTTCTTCAACATCTGATACAGAGGAATTGCCTTCTCTCCCAAACGGCTGATAAACCGGCTCAAAGCTGCAATACGACCTGCCAGTAGCTGAACATCATTGATACATGCCGGTTTAGCCAAGGATGTAATTGCCTTGATCTTTTCCGGATTAGCCTCAATGCCCCTGTTAGACACCAGAAAGCCTAAGAGCTTGCCTGCGGGAACACCAAAAACACACTTAGCCGGATTGAGCATCATTTTATAGACTCTTAGATTATCAAAGGTTTCTCGTAAATCATATATGAGTGTCTCTGCTTTCTTGGACTTGACCACTATATTGTCCACATAAGCATGAACATTGCGCCCAATCTGAGTATGAAGACAATTCTGTACGCAACGTTGATAAGTTGCCTGGGCACTCTTGAGCCCAAAGGGCATGGATACATAGCAGAAGGCTCCAAAGGGAGTAATGAAAGTTGTCTTCTCCTGGTCCTTAACTGCCATCTTGATCTGATGATAACCAGAATAAGCATCCAGAAAACTCAAACGCTCACAACCCGCCGTAGCATCAATGATTTGATTAATACGAGGCAGGGCGAAGGGATCAACTGGGCAAGCTTTATTCAAATCTATGTAATCCACACACATACGCCAAGTGTCGTTTTTCTTAAGCACCAGCACCGGATTAGCCAACCACTCTGGGTGAAATACTTTGACAATAAAACCAGCAGCCAACAAACGGGTTACCTCTTCTCCAATGGCCTTGCGTCGTTCCTCGTTGAAGCGGCGAAGGAACTGTTTGACCGGTTTAAACTTGGGATCAATATTGAGAGTGTGCTCAGCGAGTTCCCTCAGTACACCTGGCATGTCAGAAGGCTTCCATGCAAAAATGTCCCAGTTCTCACGGATGAACTCGGAGCGCGCTTTCCTATTTCGGATCCAGATTTGTGCTGATACCAAACTGCTTGGATGAATCGCCAGGAACGAAATCAACAAGTTTAGTTTCATCAGCCGGTTTGAACTTCAGGGTCGGATCATGTTCTGTAGAAGGTTTCTTCAAGGAGGTCATGTCTGCTGGATCAACATTGTCCTTATAGAACTTTAACTCCTCCGTTGCACAAACCGATTCAGCATATGCCGCATCTCCTTCCTCACACTCTAGAGCAATCTTACGGCTGTCATGAACCGTAATGATCCCTTTGTGACCCGGCATCTTGAGCTGCAGATAAACATAACACGGTCTTGCCATGAACTTAGCTTAAACCGGCCGTCCAAATAAAGCATGGTACGGACTTCTGATTTTAACCACTTCAAAAGTCAGTGTCCAAAAACCACCTCCAGAGCTATCTTACCAACTGGGTAAGCCGATTTGCCAGGCACCACTCCGTGAAAAATGGTGTTTGACGGTCTAAGATTCTTATCTGTCAACCCCATACGCTGGAAGGTTTCATAATACAAGATATTGATATTGCTCCCTCCATCCATGACCTTGGTAAACTTATAACCTCCCACCTGAGGTGCAACCACCAAAGCTAGGTGACCCGGGTTGTCAACCCGGGGCGGGTGATCCTCCCTGCTCCAGACAATAGGCTGTTCAGACCAGCGTAGATAGCGGGGCACCACCGGTTCAACAGAGTTTACTGCCCTTTTATGGAGCTTCTGATCGCGTTTGCACAAACTAGTAGTGAAAACATGGTACTGCCCCCCATTTAACTGCTTTGGGTTGCTCTGATAACCCGACTGCAGTTGATTCCCCTGATTATCCTGTTGATGGTTACTGCTTTGGTTGTTCTGATTGCCCTGATTATTCTGGAACCCTGAGCTTGAACCACCACCACCGTAACCCGGCCCATGGTATCCTGGATCGGAACCACCAGACGGATCCTGGTCATACCGGAAAAGATTAGAGTTTTTGAATTCCCTCATGACGTGGCAATCCTTCCAAAGGTGTGTGTGGCCGGAGCCTCCTTTGTCCCGTGCTTTGGGCAGGGCTGGTTTAACAGGCGTTCCAGATTCATTCTCCACCATGCTGGGGCGGTTTACCCCTATGACGCTGCATATTACCCTGTACATTGGTGTTAGCCACAAAATCAAAATTATCCGCCTTACGCTTACCACTGTTTCCTTGGCTCGCCTGATTATGCTGTCCTTTTGAACCGGCATTCTTCTTTCCCTTCTCCTGTTTCTCTTCATCCGAATCAGGGTCTTTGGTGTTATCAGAATCAGCATACTTAACTAGAGCCGCCATAAGTGTTCCCGTATCATTGCAGTGGCGCTTGAGTCGTCCCAACTTCATTTTCAATGACTTAAACCGGTAATTACGCTCCAATGTTACGATTGCCATGTCAGCATTGATGCGGTCCGACGAATGCAAAACTTCTGAAACCCGGCGCACCCAATGAGTCGTTGACTCGTTCTCTCCTTGGACACAGGCATCTAAATCCATAATGGACATAGGTTGTTTGCACGTATCCTTGAAGTTTGCTATGAACTTGGCCCTCAATTGGTCCCATGATCCGATGAAGTTGGTGGGCAAGCTTTTTAACCAAGTGCGGGCCGTTCCTTCCAACATCATGGTGAAGTATTTTGCACATGCCGCTTCATCTACATCCAGCATCTCCATTGACATCTCATAACTTTCAACCCACGCCTCAGGGGGCTGATCAACGGTATAATTAGGCACCTTACGCGGCCCTTTGAAATCCTTGGGCAACCGCACATTACGGAGTGCCGGGATGAGACACGGCACTCCCCAGGAGCTGAAGGCAAGCCCTGTCCCTCGCTCTATTGATGCTGTTGGCTGAACCGGGGCGGGTTGGTGATGACCCGCGTGCTGTGCCGCTAAAGCGGCCTCCCTGCGCGCTCTACCATTATCCACTATGTCTTGAGCATTCCTACCGCTGTTCGCCGGATTAGCCCCTCGAGGCGCATCTCGACGCCGCGCACTGCTTGACACGGCCGGCTCGTCCATGTGCCTGCTATAACTCTTGCTCGGACGGGGAGTTGAATGTATTCTGTCTCGGCTGTAGGAATAAGCCTGTTGCTAAACACGGCGGTTTGAAGAAGATCCCTGGCTCGCCGAGTCTCGATTGCTGCTAAGGAATCACCCTCCATTGGAATAGCTCCCAAACGTGACGTTGTTGCAATCATGTTGTCCAAAGGACTGGAAAAGTGACCCGGCGGTGTTGTGAGATACTGTGGCGGGTTGTCCATCCGTCGAGGCGGGTCCATCGCCCGTGGCTGATCCGGCGCCACCCTTGGTGCCTCGGTCCGGTTTACTACTGCAGGATTGCTAGGCCCAGCTCCTGGTGTGCTGAAGAGATTCAGACCCTCGTAAATTTGCGGCAGTCGAGACGGGTACTTCCTTCTCATAACTTCATTTGATGCGTTCTGATCCAACGTAAGCCAGTAATTCTGCACTTGGATTTCCTGTGACCAGGCATCTAAAGCGGCCCGTTCTTCATTCATCTTGGCCTCCTCAACCGCAAGTCCTCTTGTCCTTAACTATCTGATCCTTTAAATTCGCAACATCTGCATTGTGCTGAACCTGAGTCTCCGGAGTTACCGATGTGGTCAATAGTGCCGTCCAGTCGTCCAGTAAACCGGTAAGAAGTTGAGCCGGCCGGTGCACTTGGCCTCCTGCCGCGGCTACCGATCCGGAGACCATTGCTGCTGTAGATGAAGATTGCATGGTGGGCTGCGTACCGGCCATGAAGATTGCAACCCGGTTTGGCGGTTCAAGGGGATCCAGAATACTATCACCATCAGAGTATCCCTCAAACTGGCCATCATGCAGTTGGTATAGTGACTCGGTTTCACCAGTGGACGATTCACCATCCGAGTAGACGACCGTCTCACCGTCGGATACCGGTTCGGATTCCGCACTGTGGATGAATCCTATGAACGCATGCTTCACGGCAGGCCAAACCCGTGCAGGACTTGCATGCTGAGCCATCTCGACGAGGTCGGTGGAGATGTCCGGCTCAGGGCCCGGTTCGCCGATCTTGCCGATGAAAACATGAATTCCGCCAAAGGGGACCTGGTACCCGTACTCGATTGAGCCGGCCTCGGGGCCCCAGCCTGCATTGTCGATGTAGAGCTTGCCGCGATGACTCTTGGTCATCCGGACGACCATGTACCCCTTGAGTCCTTCAAAGCTGCCCTTCAAGAACTCGAAACCATCGTGCGATAGCCCCACAGTGGGCGCCTACTGTCGTGGAAATATCACATCATATGTCCTAGGAGAAGGACTTAGTCGTGTAGCCATCGCAATGAGGTTAGCCTGAAGGGGTTAAACCGGACAAGGGACACGAGAGTTATACTAGTTCGGCCCCTTCGATGAAGGTAAGAGCCTACGTCTAGTTTGTGATGGGATTATTGGGGTTTCGATGACCAAGGAGCGAACACGCCAGCCTGGGTCTCGAGTTGTTGTCTGTTGTTCCTGAACTGCCGCCGGGTCGTCCCTTTATATAAACAGGTTGACGCCCGGCCGGTTTACAGAGTTCCGAGGCCGACTCATACAAGTGTTCGGCTCAGTCTCTCCCTTTCCCTAACTTACAATACAAGTATATAACTATGGCGGTTTACTGCTATGGGCGCTAATCCGCCTGGGCTTGGGCCTCTAAGCTTCATCAGTAAAGCGCCGTCTTCTTATTTCATGTACTTCAGTATGGTTGAGCGTGAACCGGCCCCTCCTGGGCGGTTTATACTCAGTAGTTATATCCTCAACATTAGGTGTCGTGGAAAGGTCACGGTAGATGTCCTTGCAAAAGGACTTAGTCCTGGAGCCATCGCAACTAGAAAGCTTTAAGGGCTTAAAACGGGACATAAGACACGGGAATTTATACTGGTTCGGCCCCTTGCGATGAAGGTAAAGGCCTAATCCAGTTTGAGGTGGTATTGCTTATGTCTCGATTACTAGCGAAAGAATCCACTTGACCTAGCTTTTGATCTGATGTTACTTGTCCTGAACCGCCGCCGAGTCGTCCCTTTATATACAGAGGTCGACGCCCAGCGGCTTATGGAATCTCGGCCGGCTCATAAACAGTGTCCGGCTCGGTGACTATATATTCTTGCCTTACAATACAAGTTATACATATATGGCGGTTTATCTCTACGGGCCTTAAGTCGCCTTTGGGCCTTGGGCCCTTAACTGAACCACCATCTTCAAATATCGTCTTGGGCTTCATATGATGAATCACCGTAGGTATAACCCGGCCCCTCCTGGGCGGGTCATACCTAATAGTTATATCCCCAACATTAGGCCCCAGATTGATTTGAACTGGTTCATGTCAATCTTCAACACTTAGGAAAAATCTTCTGCTCTTCATTGCGCGAGAGTTTATAACCCGCCATGACGTCATCTTCTGGATTTGTGATAACATGCCATGACATCACTTGTCATTAATTCACACTTTATCCAACATATCTCAACGGATCTTTATCTTAATAACCGTCCAAGAATCGAGGAGCCTGAGCAGCTGGATAGCCATGTTTTTGGTCTCCTCATTTTTCGCGCCCACTTATCAGTCTTTACTTATAAATAGCCACGAGCAGTCTTCTTCTCATTCTCCCCCTTTTCCATCATCTTCTTCCTCTCGCGCCCCTTCTGACGCTCGAACTCCGCCACTGCCGCCGCAGAGCACACCGTCGTCCTCATCCTTGGCTGCTGCATCACCCTGAATGAACCAGAGAACGGCGGCGCTCCTCCGCAGTCAGCCTGCATATGTAAGCACTCGTTCTTCTGTACTCCAGATCCGCATTAGGGTTTCGGATGTTCGTCGTGTTCTTTGTAGTTTTCTTCTCAGTCCTTCCATTGTAGCACCTTTTGATCCAGGAACAATATAAAACTTATGTGGTAGTTGTTTTACTTTCACCTTCAATACCAGCGGATCCCCTTTCTTTGGAAAGATATCTCATTATAGTTCATGAACTCCCTGTACTGGTTTTTTTAGGTCTTGAATTATTTCCTTTTTCTGAACTGCCGCTGATCTGAAATAATATTTGCAATCTGTGAAATCTGTTTGTGTGGCACTTAGCAAAAAATTGCACCTTGATAGATCCATTTAACCATGGCGGCTCAAACTACCAGCTTAAATTGCAATGCTCAATAGATAACATCAAACTGCTCATGGCGGCTTAAATAACCTGACGTAATTAGTCATATCCCATTAGGCCCCTTTATAAGCTGCCAGTCTGAATATGTGTTGTAATACTTTTTCCTCTGCCTTAAAATTGAACCGGCAAATTTACTCTTTTTTAGGCTTCGTTATTCATAGTGCCGCAAAATACAACCACTTCTTGTAATTGGGTCAAATCCATCATCACGGAGAGTACACTTGAAGATTTTGTGAAAACCGGCTATCCGCCCAAAAAGGATGTTATGTCGTACCGCGCCCCTAAACCGATAGAGGAGAAACCTGAACCCAAAGATGGGGAGGTCATCGTTTTCACTAATCACATGAACCGGGGCTTCACCGCCCGGCTCTAAGTTCTTCAGAGACGTTCTGCGCTTTTCCGACCTCCATCCTCAAGACATCGGACCCAATTCCGTGTCTAACATATGCAACTTTCAAGTGTTCCGTGAGGTGTATCTTGAAGAAGAGCCCACCTTGGAACTTTTCAGAGAATACTTTTACTTGAACCGCCAGAATGAGTACTCCAAAGGACCTAGCTTGGAACTTGGCGGGGTCTCAATCCAAGGACGTAGAGACGCCATTTTTCCTTATGCGCAGCCGCCGAGTCATCCCAAGGATTGGAACCAGACATGGTTCTACTGCCAAGATACTTCTTCGGCTGATGAGAACCCTTTGCCTAGCTTTCACGCCCTGCGCCTAGAGTCCAATCATCCTCTCCCAAACAAGTGGTCAGCTCCTGATCGCCAGAAGCTTGCCCCTACCATTGCTAAAGTCAAGGCTCTTTTGGGGAATGGCTTAAATGGCATTGACTTGGTCCGGTGCTGGGTTGCATGGCCGATCATCCCATTGAGCCGCCGCTCCGGGTTAATGTGCACTCACACAGGTGACACAAAAGATCCTCTGCACCACAGCCCCGATGAGTTACCTGATGTTGTTATCACTGAGATGACAAATTCTCCTTTGAATGAGAGCCTAGCTGATTGCAGCAAGGTGGGCCTAAGCCCTTTCTGCAAGTCTAACCCAGCACCAAAAGTGAGTGGCCGAACCAGCTAATTTACCTTTATCCTTAATACCTTGTTTTAACTCAACCTTTACTGATTTTCACAGGCTCATGACGAGTTTTGGAAGAAAGAATATGACCATGAGGCTGCAAAGAGACTCAGGATGGCCAAGAAAGGCGCTAGGAGAGCTGCGACCAAGAAAGAGGAAAGAAGCCCAGCGCTTCTGAATTGCTTCAACTGGAGGACACCTCTGAGTCGGAGGTAGCCCTTGACTCTCTTGGATCTTTTTTTAACCATCTTATTCACACTGATTGTGATCAATATGGTGCGGACACGAGTCAGGGTGTGGAAGAAGAGGTAACTATTATTTCCTCCGACTCCGAGCCTTTGCCAAGACAAAAAATCCGAAGAGTAACCCGGAAAGTAAGATTTTCACACCCCTTAGCTCATTTGGATCCTCACTTTATTTTGAAGCAACAACTGCACGGGAGCCGGCGGCAGACCCGGACAAGCAAAGATGTGGAGCTCTCCTCCGGGTTACCAAACACGCCGAGGAAGCGCCAAAATGAGGTCACCCCCGACTTAAACTCTTTTTATCCTTTGGCGGGTCTCACTCGACAACCGCTCAACTCTTCCGATTCAAATTATCAGGAAACTTCACATTCTTCTTCTGGCGATTCAATCCAGTCGAATATGCCGGCTTTCAAGACCGCTCCTGGGTAATGACATTTTACTTATCCTTTAATCATTATAATCCTTTTATATTTTGTACTGACCTTTTTGACTCATGCAGCGGAAAAGCAAAACCCAACAAGAGGGCTAAGAAGAACAAGCCAGTTGAAGATCCAAAGGTCAATGAACCGGAGCTGCAGACTCTAGCACCTGAGATCTCTATCCCCCAATCAACTAAACCGGCTCTTGATAACCCGCCAGCAACTTCTGATCCCTCTATGGAGCGAGTCATTGATGAGTCTTTAAATCTTGAAGTCTCTAGTCCACCGAAGACGGCTGATGTTCTTAATGAAGACGTGACAATCACTGCCATCGGCTTTAGAGAACCGGGAAGGCCCACTGTGCTAGCCAAGCATTCTACCAAGGAGGAGCATATTGAACGATGTAAAGTCAGATTTGATATGGCTGATTACTCCCACTTGAGCATTAGCGAGGTTTTTTCTGGTTATCTTAGCCAAGTGCACATCAGCCGCAATCTTGAAGTAGACATGGTGACCCAAATGCACCAGAAGTTTGAGGTACGAATTCTTCCTTTACTGAGTTATGCTCACTATGCCAGCCCCCAAGTCTATTGTTTATGATAAATATGTTGTAGACTTAGATGAACCATGAGCATAAGTCATATCGTTTGGTAGAACCCTTTGATCATCCAGCTTAATTCGTAGTCCCCAAGGGCCGGCTTAATCAGCATGAATGAGCCGGTCCTTTATATTCATGTATGGAAGATGATACTTGTTTATTTTTCAACAGCAATATGCATTAGTCCCCAAGTGCCAAGTACTCTTGCTTGCAAAGTGCTTGGGACTTATTATCATAAGCCACAATGTAATTAGAACTTTTGGTAGACATTAGCCCCCAAGTGCCAAGTGTGATTGCGTGCAAAAGGATTGGGACTTGATATGTTGAACTAACTTTTGAATTATGATGTTGATCCGGTTTATGTACAGACCACCACTGCTCAACTTCAATCAGAGCTGTCTGAATTGAAGAACCATTTGGAGTTGCAGGAGACTGAGACCCAAAGGGCAAACTCAAAATTTGAATTCAGCATGCTTGAACTAGAAAAACTGAAGGCCGACTTTGAAGTTGAGAAAAAAGCCTGGGCTGAAGAAAAGAATGCCTTGACCCATCGAGCTGAAAAAGCAGAGGCGTCTCTTGAAGAAGTGACCACATAATTGTCTGGCTTAAAAAACCATGTGTCTCAGATGGTCTCGACTATCTTTGGTAAGTCGCCTTATGAGTGTCAAGTGTTGAATCTCTCTCTTGATCATATGAACTGTCTTTAACTCATCTGTTATTACTATGCAGGCCCCAGGAGCACAAACCTCAACCTAGACATGCTTGTGAAGCTGAAGGCGGTTTATACATTGGTAGAGTAGCTTTACACTCGTGCTCAGCATGCATTGGACACAGTTGCTCTGTCCAATGAAGCCCCCACACACCTGGTTGATGTGCTAAGGAAGCTTCTGTGCTGCCCCAGCGGTTTAATGAAATAAAGTGTTCATCTGCAAGAGCCAGAGCCGTGAGTGCTTTAAGCCAGGCCAAAGCATGGCTACCAGAATTAGACCCGGCCGACATCGCCATTGGGTACTGAGGGAGTCCCGAATTAGGCGGTGTCCGGATAGCCGAACTATCATCATCGGCCGGACTCCAAGACTATGAAGATACAAGATTGAAGACTTCGTCCCGTGTCCGGATGGGACTTTCCTTGGCGTGGAAGGCAAGCTTGGTGATACGGATATGTAGATCTCCTACCATTGTAACCGACTCTGTGTAACCCTAGCCCTCTCCGGTGTCTATATAAACCGGATGGTTTTAGTCCGTAGGACAACAACAACAATCATACCATATGCTAGCTTCTAGGGTTTAGCCTCCTTGATCTCGTGGTAGATCTACTCTTGTAATACCCACATCATCAATATTAATCAAGCAGGACGTAGGGTTTTACCTCCATCAAGAGGGCCCGAACCTGGGTAAAACATCGTGTCCCTTGTCTCCTATTACCATCCACCTAGACGCACAGTTCGGGACCCCCTACCCGAGATCCGCCGGTTTTGACACCGACATTGGTGCTTTCATTGAGAGTTCCTCTGTGCCGTCGCAATCAGGAAGGATGCCTCTTCCCGTCTTTAAAGACGGCACCATTGCCAAAGGAGCTTTGGCCGCCGGTCAAGCTATCTGGCTAGGTGGTTTTCTTATGACCGCCTGTTCGGCCACCGCTTCGACGATGACCTCTCGGGTCATCAAGAGCGATCTTCGCGTCAACTCGGAATTCACCGAGCAGCTGGATCCGATGGAGCTCTCTTCCGTAAACGAGCTCTTGGATCGCATCGCCGCCCTGGGAGTCACTACAGACTATGATCAGATTGGGCTGAAAACCGATCTAAGAGAAATTAACTCTCCCTAGGCTACCCACCACGTTGCTGTGGTAGAAGAACAACGCGGCGAATCTTCTTCTATGTTAAAAACCAGTTATGTCCGGATTCCCTATCCCTCCATGCCGGATTCCCGCGGAGGGACAGACGTCAATCGAGTACTGAACCTAAAGTCAGGCGGCAGACTAGATTCGTTGGACGACGTCCGGCAATCCAAGCTTCCAAATCCGGAAACTCCTCGGCCTTTGAGCCTCAGATTGGGCGGGGTTCCGAATTTAATTCCACCCACCCACCCAAACACAAGCGATCTATATCAAATACGGCAAGAGACCGATGAAATAGTACATCAATATTGGGCCAGATTCCTCCCAGTTATGGACAGGATAAAGGACTACCGTGAGGAAAGCGCAATCTCTATTTTTTGCAATAGTTGCACGGACAAGGGAATCATGAATGCCATAAGTCGTCGCGAAGTTACGTGCTTCGCCGAACTGGCGACCATAGTACGAAAATACTGTGCGATGGAGAGTGCCTGGAAAACCAAAACCAGATTTTGGGACAATCCGGCCCTGAACACAACCCTAGTCCGGAATAAAAGGGTGCACCATGCTCAAGCACCTGGGTCAAAAACCAAAAAGCAAAACCCCCCTAAAGGGTACGGAACCGTACTGGAGGGATGGCTCAGCGGACCCTGCAAAATCCATAATACAGAGGGCGCCACTCCAACACATAGCCTTCGAGCATGTTGGATACTACGGCAGGTGGCCAAAAGTGGTGAAGGTCTTCTAGCCTCGGAGAAACAGCCCAACAATACCAGTACGGTATTAACAGTCTTTGAGACTTTCGCATCAAATAATATGCGGAAACGAACAATCCGCAGCCTCGCCGAAGTCTACCAAGTAGCAACAACAAATCCATGGAGCGACACGGCTATCACCTTCAATGCCAGCGACGAACCTAAATTCCGAACAGCCCGAGCACCAGCCACATTGGTCCTGAGTCCAATAGTGGACGGCTTTCGTCTTACCAAGGTACTCATGGATGGTGGCAGCGGATTAAACCTCATCTACGAGGAAACCCTCCAAAATGTTGGCTGACTTGGGGGTTGGCGTCGTATTGACGTCCCCAACCGGAGACACAGTCCAATACGTACTCCAGATAATGTACACGGACTCCAACAATGCAACCGAATATGAGGCCCTTCTACATGGTCTCCGGATGGCAATCTCCATGTGTATTCAATTCCTAGAGGTGCGCGGGGATTCAAACCTCGCAATATCCCAAGTAAATGGAGACTTTGACACCAAGGGTCCGAAAATGGCAGCCTATCGTAACGCCGTCTTAAAATTGTCAGCTCGGTTCGAAGGACTCGAATTCCACCATGTAGCCCAGGATAATAACCAGGCAGCCGATGTGTTGGCGCGCATCGGCGCAAAACGCGATGCCGTCCCTCCAAACATCTTCCTGGAGCGGCTCTTTAAGCCATCTGTATTATGGGAAGAGGAGTCCGGAAATAGCAACCCGGAACCAACCGCGCCACCCAACATGGAACATTCTGACACAGTCGGTGGCTCAGCCAATGAAATAACACCCTCGGCCCACGAAATAATGGCAGTAATTGCCCCATGGACGGTACCATTCCTAGCCTACTTAACTAGGCAGGAACTTCCCGAAGACCAAAATGAGGCCCACTGCATAGTTCGGCGATCTAAAGCCTACAAGGTCCATGAGGGAGAACTTTATAAGAAAAGCACAACCGGAGTCCTTCAAAGGTGCATCTCCGAAGAGGAAGGGCGAAATCTCCTGGCTGAAATTCACGCCGGACTCGGCGGGCACCACGCCGCAGCCCGGGCCCTTGTAGGCAAGGCCTTCCGTATAGGATTTTATTGGCCGACTGCCCGAGCAGATGCTCAGGACTTAGTCCAACGATGCGTCGGTTGCCAGCTCTTTGCTAATCAAAGCCACATGCCACCCACCGCCCTCAAAACTATACCCATCACCTGGCCGTTCGCGGTCTGGGGGCTTGACATGGTTGGACCCCTTAAAGGGGGAACCCACAAGCAAAAGTACCTATTGGTCATGGTGGACAAATTCACCAAATGGATAGAGGGCAAGCCAGTTAAAACAGCAGAATCCGGACCCGTGATAGACTTCACATCCGGGGTAGTACACCGTTATGGCGTCCCCCACAGCATCATCACTGATAACGGCACGAATTTCACGGCCGACGAGCTTAAACTCTGGTGCAAAAATATGGGCATCAGGCTCGACTACGCTTCAGTCTATCACCCCCAAACTAACGGTCAAGTCGAACAAGCAAATGGTCTAATCATGAGAGGCATCAAAACCAGATTAGTGCGGTCCCTCACGGAATCTAACACGCACTGGGTAGAGGAGCTCGACTCCGTACTCTGGGGGCTGCGGAACACACCGAACCGCACTACCGGATTCACACCATTTTTTATGGTGTACGGCGCAGAGGCAGTTTTGCCCTGCGATATAATTCATGACTCACCTCGCGTGCGCATGTACGAAGAAAGAGAAGCCGAGTTGGATCGGCAGGACAGTTTGGACGCCTTAGAGGAGGAGCGGGACATGGCAAAAGCTCGTTCCGCATTCTATCAGCAGCATGCTCGAAGATATCAAAGCAGAGAAGTACGTGCCAAAACTTACAATGTTGGCGAGCTAGTTCTACGCCTGCCGGACAAGAAAAAGGACAAACTTAAGCCCAAATGGGAAGGTCCCATCGTCATCGACCAAGTCCTGACCGGCGGAGCATACCATCTACGTAACGCATCTGGCAACCGACTCGAGCCGAACCCATGGAACGCAGCCCGTCTCCGAAGATTCTACGCCTAGCACCGGACTCAGAGTTCGTCTCCTTCCTCCGTCCACCTTTTATATTTTCTCCGTCTTTTGTTCCCCTCTTTCCCCCCCTTTTTTTATAAAAGCCTTTGAGGGCTGATCTGCACATTGTTCGCACACACTTGATGTGCTATTCGCACTCATTATACCTGGGGGCTTCTTTAACATAAGCTTATTTATACGGGCTTCATGCCCGACACATGTGTCATACTTCCGCATGTACCTTTTATTCACCATTATATGCATCGATATGACTTAAGTTTGGCCAAGCTAGGTTGCCTGGCTCCTGTGCTTACCCCTACGTTCCCGATTGTTCGGCTAGGAGGTAAAGGGAGCACCTCTACGATTGTTACTGCCGGGTCAGCCGGATGTGTACCTCAGACTGGGTGAGGCCGAAAGCTAGCGTTCTTAAGGGAATATTCGGTCGGTGACTTGAAAGATGATTTATTACTTATTTATTTATCTGCCCCCAGATGCTTTTTCTGCTCTCCTCGTAGTACGGACATGCACCTTAGGGCATGCCTCCCAGGTAAAGGAACCCCTAACGAAACTATTCTCCCTGGAAGATGTTTCTTACTAACCATGTAATATAACATAACTAGTTGGGCACTTGTCTGATAAAGCACTAATGACCCCTACGCCTGGTCTCCATGCATGCCCCGGTTTTTATATAACCGTTAGGGTATTCGGACACACTCCGGACTGTTGGGTCCCAAGGTTGAAGCGAAAAGGTCCGCAAAGACAAACGATCTACAATCCGGCTAGAAGGCATTTTACATGTCATTTTGAAATTACATCGTCAAAATTGACTGACTGAACTCCTCTTCAATCCCATCTAGCAGGCTGTCTAGTTTACAGTCCCGTTGGGAATATTTCGCGGCCAACTCTACTTGGCCGTACATTAAGCTTACAGGGATCTCCTTCCCATCGGGCCCCACAGGTCTGACCTCGGCCATGTGGTTTGGATCAGCCTTCGTGTACCGCGTCTTCACCATGGCCCAGGCCTCTCTGGCGCCTTGACGGCAGGCCAATATCTTCCATAGATGGAAGCGCTGCCGTACTCCCTGAAGTTTCTCAGCAAGCCCTCCAAGATCCTCGGGTAGGGAGACGGACGGCCATAAGGCCTGAATGACGCCGCTCATCGCCTGCCGAATACGTTCGTGCAGTTGCAGCAGCTCGGGAAGAAGGTCACCCGTGGAACCAGGCATTTCCTCCACTGGACGACCCGTGAGCACACCTACAGACACATTTCTGTCAATCGACTTCCTCGCCGAACTCTTCTTTTCAAAAGAGTTTGCTCAAGCACTTACTGTAAATGCCGCGACGAAGCCGCCGATTCTCCTTCACGGAGTCAAACAGCTGTACCCGAACATCTTTTAGTTCTTCGCCTAGCTGGGTGTTGGCATCTTGGAGTTTATTCCTCTCTTGCTGCACCCTCATAAGCACCTTCTCGCCGGCCTTCAGCTGGCGCAGCAGATGTTGCTTGTCCGGTTCTAGTCCGGCACCCTCTGCAATATTATTGTCAGACTTACGCACACGCTGCACTTCATAAACTACTTATCTTTTCGAAATATGTATTACCAGAGGGGGTCTCTGTGGCTCCCCCTGCGGCGGCTAGTGCGGCCTCAAGTTGGGCCTTCCACTCTTGAAGCTCCTGGGACAGACAGGTATTCTTCTCTGTAAGATCCTGCATAATAAATGATCCTTAAATCAGTTATTCTAACTATTTTAAGTCTCGAGGGCTACTGGCATACATAACTATTAAAATTCCTCACCCGTATGTCTTTCACATACTACTCCATGGCTCTGGTTAGACAATCTCGAGTGGCACGGAGGTGCGCGTCTCACGCATTAAAGGCATTCAGAGCCTCCGGAGAGAAACACGCGTCACGAAGAACTGTCTGGCGGCGCCTTTGATTCATGGCGCTCTCCTCCTTAGACCTGGTAGCGGACAGCCTGTCGGCATCCTCCGTTGGAGGAGCATCCGGCTCATGCCTTGTGTTCGCCTCCCCTTCCGGCCCAGGCGTTGGAGCATGGCTGGCGGAGGCTTGATTGGCAACCTCTCCGGACACTGTCCGGCGAGTGCTCTTTCTCCTGGAAAAATCATGAGCGTTAATATACCTCCTAGGAATCTTTCCCTTAAAAACGGCGGTGCGTCGTACCGTTGCGGCGACGTTTCGATTCGCGCCGCACTCCTCTTCCGCCTGCTGGGCCGAACTGACCCTTGTTGGTCAGCCGCCGCGGGTTTGGCTTCTCGCCTTAAAGGCGCCTCCTGCGGAGCACCGCTGGTATACGGTGGTCAGAAATGAGCATGGACCAAGTAATGGTGTCAGGACTCCGGTCGTAGTCACCTGGGAAGCCGGAGATAAACCGGGGTAGTCAGCCGTAATGGCGACTAGAGCATTGTCTATGCTAAGTTGGTGGAACACCCCGTGAATTAGCTCCACCTTTATGTTTGGATCCTCTTCGGTGGCCGGATCAAGGGATCGTCCCAGATCCTCGGGCTGTGGAGTCAGGCTTTGTATGCCCTCCACGTCCCGGCGCAGCTCCTGCGTCAAAATCACAAAGAGAGACACTTAACTTTGGGAATATGGATCGAATAGATAAACGTCCGCTTACCCAGCTCCGAGGGTTATTCATGGAGAATCCATTCAATGGACTCTTGCAGAGGAAGTCCTCCTTCTCCCCCTTGTACAAGCCGGACAGGATCTTCACCAGATCGGCGGCCGATCCCGGCCCCTTGCGGCCATGACGGGTGGCATCATCCTCCCCGTTTAAATCCCACAAGGGGTGGCCCCTATATTGGAGCGGCTGCACCCCTCACATAATGCACGTGGCCATGACTCCAATCATGGTCAATCCGGAGTGGGACAGCAACCTTATCCGGCCCATCAGATATTGGACGCTCCCATCATCTTCCCGTTGAGGGCTCCGCGGGCGCCAACTCAGGCGTTTCTTCAGGGGAGCGTTGCTGAACTCCGGGAGGCCGATCCGAACTGGATCCGGTAGAGGGGCGTCTTCCATATAAAACCATTCCGAAGGCCAGTCTTTGGACGCCTTCTTCGGGGTTCCGGATAGATATCCGGTCCAGGCGATGCGCCATATTTCGGCTCCGCCCACTTGATATATCGACCCCTCGTGAGAACGGGGTACGAGGCAAAACAATCTCTTCCACAGTGCAAAATGGGGCTCGATGCCCAAGAACAGCTCGCAAAGAGCTACAAAGCCCGCGATGTGCAAAATGGAGGCAGGTGTAAGGTGGTGAAGCTGGAGTCCATAGAACTCCAGGAGCCCCCGGAGAAACGGATGTATGGGAAATCTGAGTCCCCTTATTAGATAAGGGACGAAGCATACCCGCTCTCCTTTGGAGGGATTGGGGACGCTCTCCGCCTGCTTTCCACCCTTGTAGGTGGCCAGTCCGGCTCGAACCGGAACCATGAAGGCTGGGGGAAGATATCCCTTTGCTTGGAGCGTCACTAGCTCGCTATGCGGAACTGAACATCTCCTCCAATCTCCTGGCTAAGGACTGGGAGCGCGAGAGGAGGATCCGCGTCGACTATCCATGATGGAATGGATTTTTGTCAGAGGCGCTTCGATGAGTACTTGCGGAAGGAGGATGGTGTGATTTGGATCTAGATCCTCGCCTCTCTTATAGGAAGCTTATTCGCGCGGCTAGGGGGTAAAACGCAAAAATACCATAGCTTTTCGCATTCATATGACACGTGGAAGAGGGCCATTATTGGACGTGGAAGCCAAGGAGCGCAACATTTATAAGGAAGTCGGACACTATTCAGCAGGCACATGGAATTTGAAGGAGAACCCGCCTTGCAACACCGAAGACAATATGCGCGCCGGACTCGTCGTCATTGAAGCCTGGTCCGGGGGCTACTAAAGGAGTCCCGGATTAGGGGGTGTCCGGATAGCCGAACTATCATCATTGGCCGGACTCCAAGACTATAAAGATACAAGATTGAAGACTTCATCCCGTGTCCGGATGGGACTTTCCTTGGCGTGGAAGGCAAGCTTGGCGATACGGATATGTAGATCTCCTACCATTATAACCGACTCTATGTAACCCTAGCCCTCTCCGGTGTCTATATAAACCGGATGGTTTTAGTCCGTAGGACAACAACAACAATCATACCATAGGCCAGCTTCTAGGGTTTAGCCTCCTTGATCTCGTGGTAGATCTACTCTTGTAATACCCACATCATCAATATTAATCAAGCAGGACGTAGGGTTTTACCTCCATCAAGAGGGCCCGAACCTAGCTAAAACATCGTGTCCCTTGTCTCCTGTTACCATCCGCCTAGATGCACAGTTCGGGACCCCCTACCCGAGATCCGCCGGTTTTGACACCGACAGGTACCCCAGCTTCAAGGAGGATGGCACTCCGTTTGAACAGACAAACTTTGCTGCTTGCGTGAAGGAGATACATCATATGGCCAGCCTGATTGCCAATGAGACATATCTCACCAAGTATCATCCGGCTTACAATGTGGGAAATCAGAGGCAGCCAACACCGACTTATAAAGTGACAAGCCTGACCCCCCCCCCCCCAATCCGTAACACACCTTTGCCCCTGAAGTTGACCCGTCAAGGCTAATTGATGATGAATCTAAATTTCAAGCTTTGAATGGCATTGACTTGTCGTCATCAACTTTCCAGGACGTGGAATAGGACTAAGAAGTGGAGAGGGTTGATCCAGAAGCCTCGGGCCAGTAGAGGCAAGAAGATTGATCCGCTGGGCGGTTCATATCTGTGACTTTGAAAAACAATTGATCATTTAGACTTGGGGAGTCATCTCATAGGGTAGCAATGACTTTGCTCTGTCGTGCCATCGTGCACGTTTTGGTTCCCAACACTGTTAAGCCGCCCTCTTATATTTACCCTTGTTACACTTATCGTCTGTATGACTTGTGCATAAGAAAATCCTTGAACTACCCCGCACACAGAAATAGATCACAAGAACCCTTGGCGGTTTACAGCAGGGTGGGTCATAATATCTCACATATAACTACTGATGTGTAAAAACAAGTCATAGATAAGCTTGGTATGAATCGGAACTATAATAACAATATCATACATGTGACATTGAATGTGCACTGCTGGTTTATGTGACCTGCATAGTAAAGGGTGATAACCCAACCTTTAGAAGCCAAAAACTTCCAAATGTTTATGATTGTCATATGCTGGCGATTTATCTTCTAAAGTCAAGCCGGGTTAATTGAAACCACATATATGCTTCAGACGTAAGCAAAAAAAAGTATCAAAAGAAACTCGGAAAACCATGTCAAAAGACATAAATCAACAAGGAGAGAAAAAACACGAGGCTTCTGATTCGAATACGATCAGTAAGCTGGACCAAAAGGGTTAATGGCTATGTTCTCTTTGGTGAATGACATCTATGTTTGAACAGGAAGCCCCCAAGTGGCTTTTGGCATTGCACCGATCAAGTGGGTACCGACAGCTATGTTCTCTTTGGTGAATGACACCTATGTTTGAACAGGAAGCCCCCAAGTGACCTTGAAACTTTTTTAACGACTCTGATTCGAATACCATGAGAGTCGGACCAAAAGGGGTTAAGCCATGATTCGAATACGATCCAGCCCCCAAATGACCTAGTTGTTTTGAACAACTATGATTCGAATACGACCAGGAAGCTGTGCCAAGGGAGTTAAGCTAGATTCGAATACGATCAGCCCCTAGTGGTCTAAATATTTAACGACTCTGATTCGAATACAATCAGGGTCGGACCAAAAGGGGTTAAGCTACAATTCGAATATGATCCAGCCCCCAGATGATCAAGAGGTTTGAACAACTATGATTCGAATAAGATCAGGAAGCTGTGCCAAAGGAGTTAAGCTAGATTCGAATAGGATCAGCCCCCAATTGGTCTTTGGAATTATGATGATGAATACACATGATCGTTGAGGATGAAAAGGACAGAGGTCCTGCTTTATTATTTATCATAATATATACATCATCAAAAATATGTACATCATCAGAGCCGGCAACTCAAGTGTAGTAAGGCCGAAGATGAGCGATATTCCTAGGCTGGTAGGTCTCTTCCTCTGACTTACGTGAGTCTTTGTGCTCTCGAACATCGATAAGGTAGTATGACCCATTGTTCAAATTCTTTCTGACCACAAAAGGCCCTTCCCAAGGTGGGGATAACTTGTACATGTCAGTTTGATCCTGGATGAGCCGGAGCACCAAATCACCTTCTTGAAAGGTTCTGGACTTAACCCTGCGGCTATGGTAGCGGTGCAGGTCTTGTTGATAAATCGCCAAACGAGCCGTTGCAAGATCGCTTCTCATCCAATAGGTCAAGTGCATCCTGACGTGCTTGTTGATTATCAGCTTCAATGTAAGCCGCCACTCAAGGAGAATCATGAGGATGTCGCTAGGGAGAACCGCATCTACTCCGTAAACCATGAAGAAAAGCGTGTAACTCGTAGACCTGTTGGGGGTAGTATTGATGCTCCATATCATAGAAGGTAACTCCTCCACCCAACATCCCAGCATCCGTTGCAAAGGAACCACAAGCCGAGGCTTGATGCCTCTCAAAATATCTTGATTGGCTTGTTCAGCTTAACCATTGGATTGAGGGTGAGCTACTGATGATACATCAAGACGAATATGCTCACATTGACAAAACTCTTTCTTAGCACCTTTGGACAAGTTAGTGCCATTATCAGTTATGATACTGTGGGGAAAGTCAAAACGGAAAATCACTTTTTTCATGAATTGAACCGCCGTTGTCGCGTCACACTTACTAATCGGCACTACTTCAACCCTCTTTGTGAATTTGTCAACCGCCACCAAGAGGTGGGTCTTTTTATCCTTGGACCTTTTAAAAGGCCCAACCATGTCAAGTCCCCAGACTACAATGACCGAGTAATTGGAATCATCCTCAATTCTTGAGCCGGCATGTGAGCTCGCCATGAAAATTTCTGACATCCATCACATTTACTAACCAAATCGTCTGCATCAGCGTGAGCCGTCAACCAATAGAATCCATGACGAAAAGCTTTGGCCACAAGGGACTTTGAACCGACATGATGGCCACAATCTCTGTCGTGGAATTAACACGTCAGATGTCCTCATGAAAGGACTTGATCGTGGAGCCATCGCAATGGGTTAGCTTGAAGGGGTTAAACCGGACAAGGGGCACGGGAGTTTTATACTAGTTCGGCCCCTTCGATGAAGGTAAAAGCCTACGTCTAGTTGTGATGGGATTGATTGGGTTTCGATGACCAGGGAGCGAATACGCTTGCCTGAGTCTCGAGTTGTTGTTTTCCTGTCCCTGAACCGCCGCCGGGTCGTCCCTTTATATACATAGGTTGACGCCGGGCCGGTCTACAGAGCCCCAAGGTCGACTCATACAAAGTGTCCGGCTCGGTCTCTCCTTTCCTAACTTACATTACAAGTTAAATAGTCATGGCGGTTTACCACTATGGGCCCTAATCCGCCTTTGGGCTCTGGGCCTCTAAGCTCCATTAGTAAAGAGCCATCTTCTGGATCTTCATGGGCTTCAACATAGTCGAGGGTGAACCGGGCCCTCCTGGCCGGTTTACACTCAGTAGTTATATCCCCAACATTAGGCCCCAGATTGATTTGAACCTGTTCATGTCAATCTTCAACACTCAAAGAAATCTTGTAAACATCTCCTTATATTCTCGTAAACCGCCATGTTCACTTCCTGTAAACTTTGTTAAACCGTCGTGACGTCATCCTCTGGACACAATAATGGCCCATCATGACATCATCTCTGCATAAAAAATATTAAAAATATTCCCCTCATTTAATGATATGCCGAAAATCGAGGCGACAGGCGTGCCCTCTCTGCCGCTTCAGGCTCCTCGATTATTGCGCCTGCCCTTTATCTCTTTCTCCTTATAAATAAATCCCGAGGGTCCTTTTCTTTTTTTCCTTCCGTGCCTTCTTCTTCCTCGCGACGCCCAAACTCTGAAGCTCTGCCGCCGCCCTCGACCCTTGTTAACTGCATCGACAAAGGCCGCTGCATCAACCTGAAACGGACCAGAGTTCGCCGCATCCCTCCTCAGTAGATCTGCACTGGTAAGTTTCCTCTTTCCCGCATTATCTGTGCTAGGGTTCATGAGTTCGTCTGTACAGTTCTTCATTTTTCCTTTTTACTTCTTCATTTTTCCTTCTGCCGTGGTTGCTTCGATCCAATGGTAGCGCAAATCTCGTGCGGTAGTTACTCTGCATCCATTTTTAGTACTAGTAGATCTTCCCTTTCTTTTGTAAAGCACACGAACTTCCCTGTTCTTGCTTAACGCCATTATAAGTCGTAGTAATTTTACTTTACTGAAGCATGGTAGATCCAAATAAATTTCGTCCTTGTGTGGAACCTGTTTCTGCCAACACTTCACAAATTTTCATTTCTGTCTCCTCCACCTAAGGGCGGTTTAAACTTTTAGCAATTGGTAATCCACCACCTATCATGAGCCCTCGTTTTAAACCGCCAGTTTGATCTGAATAGCAGCTTCCAGTTTATCTCACACATATGCCTTGATCCAATTTTCCGGTTTAACACCAACTAATACTTCTTGAACCGCCAATCGTAAACCGGCCTTCATTTTACCTTTACAGTTCGCTGTTCAAGATGACCAAGCAATTCGCCGCTTGCAACTGGGTTCCGTCCCAAATCACGGAAACGCAGATCAATGGATATGTAGTGATGGGCACTTTAGCATCAAAAAATGTCCTTCACTGGCGAGTTCCTGGCCCTGAGTGCCCTCCTGAGCCTCAAGATGGCAAAGTTATTGTTTTTATGCAGCACTTAGACCGGGGCTTCAGCCCTCCCGGATCAAAAAATTTCCGAGATGTCCTTGCAAATTTTCAACTCCATCCGCAAGACATTGTCCCAAATTCTGTATCAAACATATGCAACTTGCAAGTATTTTGTGAAGTTTACCTTCAAGAGGAACCATCTATCGAGCTGTTCCGGGACTTCTTCCACTTAAACCGCCGAACCGAGTTTTCTGATGGCCCTAACACAGAACTTGGCGGGGTATCAATCCAGAAGAGGAAGGAGGTTGATTTCCCACATGCATCACACCACAGTCGTCCCAAAGACTGGAACAAAACTTGGTTCTATCTACTGTCAAAACACTGCCCCTGCTGAAGAGAATCCCTTGCCGGGTTACCGCCCTCATCGGCTTAGCAATGGCCACCCGTTACCTAAACGTTTAACTGCCAGAGAGAGGCAAACTTATGCCCCTCAAGTCGCCAAGCTCCGGGCCCTTTTGGCCAATGGATTAACTGGCGTTGATCTTGTCCGCTGCTGGGTTAAATGGCACATCCTGCCCTTAAGTCGCTGCTCTGGATTAATGCATGAGTACACCAGCAACTCCAACGATCCTCAACGGTTTACTGAGATAGAGGTGACCGATGATGAAGTCACCGAATCAGTAAAGAAGATGTTAGACGAACCCATCACCATATGCAGTCAAACCGGGCTGGCTCCTTTTTATGCCGCCAACAAACCGCCAACAGCAAGTCTTTTAACCTTGTATTTTCTTGATCCGCCTCCGCTTTAACATTGTTCTAATAATCCTTTGTTTATCTTTCCAGGCCAACAGCTCCTTTTGGAAAAAGAAGGCTTCAGAGAAAACGACCAGAGCTCCTCGTGCCAAGAGTAAAGCTGTCAAGAAATCAACCAAGAAGAAGACCGGCGAAGCTGCTGATCCGCCCGAAGATGCTGAAGATTCGGATCAAGAGGTATAACTTGATTCCCTTGGCTCCTTTTTCATACATCTTATTAACAACGACTATCATCAGGATGATGCGGAGGTCAGCCGTGCGGACCATGTTGAGGTAATCTCTCTCTCCTCCGGTTCAGATCTTGTGCCGGTTCAAAGATTTTGCCGTGCAGTTCGGAAAGTGAAAAGCTCTCACCCTCTTGCTTATTTGGATCCAAAATTTTCTTTAAAGAAACAGCAACCTGAAGAGCGCCGCACAACCCGACATAGTGGCCAGCAAGTCACTTCTTCCAGTTTACCAGATACTCCAATCTGGAAGCGTCGTCCAGAGGTTATTTGTTCTCCTGAAAAACGTTATCCTTTGAAGGGTTTATTCTGATACCCACTTAATCCGTCTGATCCGAATTTCCAGGCGTCTTCTAACTCGTCTGGTGGTTTATCGACCACACAACTGCCTCCCCTCAAGACCGTCACTGGGTACGTATATTGCTTTTTGATCTGCTTCTTCATGCATCGGTTTATCATACAGATCTTTATTTTGATGTTGTAGTGCTAAGGCTCGATTGAGCAAGAAAGCCAAGACCCGCGGTCCCTCTGACGATGTTGAACTGGAGAAGACCCTGGATAATGCTGGTGAAGATCCTGATAATATCATGGATGAATCTGCTCCACAAGATCTAGCTGTTGATGCCAATCCACCGGAGGCTGATCCAGAAACACATATTGAAATATCAAGTCCACATGCCATGCCTCCAAGTCCAATTGCTGATCCGCTGGGTTCAGCTGCTAATCCGCCAAGCCCTGCTAACAAACCGCCAAGCCCGGCCAAAGATAAGGTCAATTCACCGAGCCCAGCCAAGGATGATGATGACGTTGTTTTCATTGGTACTGCTTATACCGCCCCAGGCAATCCAGTTGCTTTATCGAAGCACACTGTGAAGGACGAATTTGCAGCTATGGGCAAGGGGAAGGGGAAGACTGATTTAACAGACTATGTTAACCTTTCTGCTCAGGATCTTCATTCCGTATTCTAGAATCGGCTTTACACCAGCCGAGATTATGAAGCCGGTTTAGTGAATCTGATGAAGGAACGTTATGAGGTAACCTTCCAAACACCATCTTATTTCTGTATATTCACTGTATTGTAGCCCCCAAGGGCTGGTTTATCTCTTAAAGATAAACCGGGTCTTTAAGATGAAGAACACTTTGACTTCGTAGCCCCCAAGGGTCGGTTTGTCTTTTGAAGATGAACCGGGACTTGTATATTCCATATTGTATCTTGTTGGCTTTCCTTGCATATTTTTTGGATCAAACACACATTAGCCCCCAAGTGCCAAGATTAAAACTTGTATTGATCCTTGGGACTTTAAACACTTAGTAATAAAGAAGCAATCCGCATTAGCCCCCCAAGTGCCGAGTGCATAACTTGGTATATGCTTGGGACTTTGACAATATTTTCATGCTCCTTCTCTGTTTGTGACAGGCTGACATAAATCGCCAAGGCACTCAAATTTCCGATCTTCAAGAGAACATCAAGACCCAACAAGCAGAAACGTCCAAGGCAAAAGATGAGCTTAAAGCCGCTTTGACCGCCATGGAGCAACTCAAAGAAGGGTTCCATACGGAGTGTGCCAACTAGGAGACGGAGAAAAATGCATTGCTGAAGCGGGTGGAAGACGCCGAATCAGCTCTTAAACCGGTAACGCAAGAGCTAAATGGGTTGAAGCGCCAAGTGAATGCAATGGCTTCAGCAGGATTTGGTAAGTAGTTTTGCCAAGACTTCTTTGAATGACTATGTTTGTAATTTTCCGATTTAACATGAAATTCTTAAACCGTTGTAGGTGGCCGCATTGCTCATCTGGGATCTGATATGCGGATGAAGCTGAAGGCAGCGTACACTCTGATTGAACAACTATATATCGGTGCTCAACGGGTTATCTATGCAGCTTCATACAACAATCTGGCCCCCACTTTGATCAAGGATACTCTAGCAAAGTTATTCGTAACACCGGCACAGATAGAAGAGATGAATCGATCTGCTGCCAGGGCCGGCGCTTTGTTGGCACTTACCCGAGCTAAAGCATGGATAGCAGACCTTGATCCGGTGGATATTGCTAAGGGCTTCCCCAGTGAACAAGAGAACGGGGCAGAGTTTGACAACGAAGCCCTCAAAGCTGTGTGCGTCCTCTGGCGAGTCAACTGGCATAAGAAGCTAACTTGAAGGTTCACCAGTCCTTCTATGATGCCAACAACAAACGGGTTGACACTGTCATACCGGAAGTGCAAAATCTTATTCTGCCAATCCATAAGCACACTTACGCCCCTGATGTTGACCCGGCTGAACTTATAAGTGAAGAGACTGTCTTTCAGGCTTTAACCCAGATTGACTGGACCACCACTGACTTCCAGCTACTGGATGAAGAAGAGGAGGCTGAACCGACGCCATATGATCCATCAACATCACGTCAACATGGTGATGAATCCTGATCCAGCAATCTGATTGATGTGTCATGAACTTTGATCTGTGGAAAGAAACAAGTCCATATTTTGGGCCTTGAAGCGCCTTGTAATAGGCTAGTTAAAATACTTTGATCTGCTGCCATCGTGCACTGCGATATACTTTGCTTGATCCGCCGTAATAATTTCAGTGCGGACGTATATATTGTTATAATGTCATGCAATCCCTATGTCTGCATAAAAAGATCTGTCCGGGCGGTTTATCGCTGGACGGGTCATAATGCCCAAGATAAAGCCTGGTTAATAACCAAAGCGGAATAAATATGAAATAACTCATACCTGTGATGTGGAATCACTTAATAAGGGTGGAAACCCAAATTCTTGAGCTTATTAAGGCCCTTACCCTATAATGATAGGATGAATAAGTCATGCCGGGTTATAATGAACACAAGTTGATCATACTGGTGACGTATAGTCAAAGCCATGCCGGGTTAACGAACACCGTTCTGATGAGATGGTCTGACAATTTATAGCTGAAAGCCAAGCCAGGTTAACAAACACCGGGTTAACATCATGACCGAAAAGCCACACCGGGTCAAAGAACACCGGTTTGAGATAAATTCAAAAAGATGAAAACTTAGCAAAAAAGGAAATAAGAAATCATGTAGTCAAGGCTTTTCAAGGGCTGCCAGGCCCAAATTCGAGGCTTTTCATGGGCTGCCAGGCCACTGAGTTAAACCATTTTGCAAAGCCTTTTAAGATGGGCCTCCAACTAACCAATTGTCGTTTTAACTTTGACAAGTTCAGGGTCTATATAAGATTGACTTGTCAATCGTTCGGCGTGTCGTGCCAGGATTACCTAGATAGGAGTGGATTACTTGATGAAGGCAGGTTAACCCGGGGCTTTAGGTGAATACACCAGGCTTCCAAGCCGTGGGTCAATACCCAATTACAAGGGTCCCTTCAAGCTCTTTGTGGCTTTTGCATAAAAGATCCCCCAAGTAACTTTGTGAGCTGTGCTCAATGGGTGCCTATGTTTGAGCTGTGCATAACATCCAGACTCTCTTTGGCCCCTTGGGTGTGAAGCTCCCAAGCTATGTTGTGACATGATAGCCGATTTAATGGATAAGGTGAGTCATCGCTTTGAGAGCAGAAGCCCCCTTGTAACCAAGAAATTTTTGGAAGAACCGCAGAGGCCCTGCTTTTAGCAAGGATGCCGGTTTATTATATTGATCATAATATATACATTGTCATACTATGTACATAAGGAAAGCCTATGGCTCAGGTGTAGTAAGGCCGAAGGAGAGCTATGTTCCATGGCCGCCGGGTCTCCTCCTCACTACTGCGTGAGTCTTCTCGAACGTCAATGAGGTAGTAAGATCCATTGTGCAGATTTTTGCTGACCACAAAGGGTCCTTCCCAAGGTGGGTATAGCTTGTGCATATCGGTCTGATCCTGGATGAGCCGAAGCACTAAGTCGCCTTCTTGAAAGGTTCGTGTTTTAACCCGGCGGCTGTGATAACGCCGCAGGTCTTGTTGATAAACCACCGATCGAGCCAAAGCCATGTCCCGTTTCTCATCTAACAGGTCCAACACTTCTTGACGCGCTTGCTCACTGTCCGCTTCAACATAATTGGCAACCCGGGGCGAATCATGACGAATATCACTTGGGAGGACAGCCTCAGCCCCGTAAACCATGAAGAAAGGTGTATAACCCGTGGATCGGTTTGGGGTGGTGTTTATACTCGATAACACAGATGGTAACTCTTCCACCCAACAACCCGGCGTCCGCTTCAAGGGAACCATAAGCCTGGGCTTAATACCCTTCAAGATCTCTTGATTCGCCCTTTCAGCTTGACCATTAGACTGAGGATGAGCCACAGATGCTATATCAAGCCGGATGTGCTCTCGTTGGCAGAACTCCTCCATCTCACCTTTAGAAAGGTTTGTGCCATTATCTGTGATGATGCTGTGTGGAAACCCAAAACGGAAAATGATCTTTTTGAGAAATTGAACCGCCGTGGCTGCATCACACTTGCTGACAGGCTCCGCTTCAACCCATTTAGTGAACTTGTCAACCGCCACCAATAGGTGGGTCTTCTTATCCAGGGAGTGCTTAAAAGGTCCCACCATATCAAGCCCCTAAGTGGCAAACGACGAAGTGATAGGAATCATCTGTAGCTCCTGAGCCGGAACGTGAGCTCGACGTGAAAATTTCTGACAAGCATCACACCGCTTTATGAGATCCTCCGCATCAGCATGAGCTATCAACCAATAGAACCCATGACGGAAAGCTTTAGCCACTAGGGATTTTGAACCGGCATGGTGACCAAAATCCCCTTCATGGATTTCACGTAGAATCTCTTGTCCTTCTTCAGGAGATATACAACGTTGGGAAACACCTGAAACACTGCAACGGTGTAACTCGCCATTGCGAATAACCATGGACTTGGACCGCTGTATTATCTGTCTGGCGAAGACCTCATCATCTGGTAACTCGCCCCGGTTCAAATATGCCAAATATGGAACCGTCCAATCCGGAGTAGTATGTAAAGCGGCCACCAACTGGGCCTCCGGATCAGGAACAGCTAAATCCTCCTCTGTAGGCAACTTAACACACGGGTTATTCAAGATATCTAAAAAGGTATTGGGTGGTACCGGTTTACGCTAAAATCCCAGTCGGCTTAAAGCATCTGCTGCCTCGTTTTTGCGCCGGTCAATGTGGTCCACATGATAACCCTTAAAATGACATGCCACAATATCCACCTCGCATCTGTAAGCCGCCATTAGCGGATCCTTAGAATCCCAAGTACCAGAAACTTGCTGGGCCACTAGATCAGAGTCGCCAAAACAGCGAACCCGGCTTAAGTTCATCTCCTTAGCCACTCGGAGACCATGGAGTAAGGCCTCGTACTCAGCTGCATTGTTAGTACAAGGAAACATTAAGCGAAGAACATAACAAATTTTATCACCTCGAGGGGAAGTAAGAACAACTCCGACCCCCGAGCCCTCCAATTGCCTGGATCCATCAACGTGAATGGTCCAGTATGTATTATCCGGTTTGTGCTCTGGTGCTTGTAACTCGGTTCAATCATTGATGAAGTCAACAAGTGCCTGTGACTTGATTGATGTCCGAGGCATATACTTCAATCCATGCGGGCCAAGCTCAATTGCCCAGCCAGTCGCCTCCTGGTTCTGAATTATATCGCCCAAAGGAGCTGAACTGACCACTGTAATGGGATGGCCTTAAAAGTACTGTTTGAGCTTCCGACTTGCCATAAAAACCCCATAAACCAGCTTCTGCCAATGCGGATATCGTTGCTTGGACTCAATAAGTACTTCACTGATATAGTAAACCGGCCGTTGAACTGGATATTCCTTACCAGCCTCCTTGCGCTCCACCACAATTACCACGCTGACAGCACGGACATTAGCCGCCATGTACAATAGTAAGGGCTCTGTGTCAACTGGAGCAGCAAGAACCGGCGGTTCAACCAACTTCCGCTTTAAGTCCTCAAACGCCGCATCAGCTGCGTCACTCCAGACGAAATTGTCTCTCTTTTTCAACATCTGATACAAAGGAATCGCCTTCTCTCCCAAACGGCTGATAAACCGGCTGAGGGCGGCAATTCGACCCGCCAAACGCTGAACATCATTGATACACTTCGGTTTAGCCAAAGATGTAATCGCTTTGATTTTTTCCGGATTAGCCTCAATGCCTCTGTTGGACACCAGAAAGCCTAAGAGCTTGCCTGCCGGAACACCAAAAACACAATTGTCCGAATTAAGCATCATTTTGTAAACCCGAAGATTGTCAAATGTTTCCTTGAGGTCATCTATCAAGGTTTCCTTCTTCCGGGATTTTACCAGAATATCATCCACATAGGCATGAACATTACGCCCAATCTGCGTGTGAAGACAATTTTGCACACAACGCTGATAAGTTTCCTGGGCACTCTTGAGCCCGAAGGGCATAGAAACATAGCAGAAGGCTCCAAAGGGAGTGATGAAGGTTGTCTTCTCCTGGTCCTTAACTGCCATTTTAACCTGATGATAACCTGAATAAGCATCCAAGAAACTCAGGCGCTCACAACCCGCCGTCGCATCAATAATATGATCAAAACGTGGGAGAGCAAAGGGATCTGCCGGACAAGCCTTGTTCAAATCTGTGTAGTCCACATACATACGCCAAGTGACATTTTTCTTAAGAACGAGCACCGGATTAGCCAACCACTCAGGGTGAAACACTTCAATGATAAACCCAGCAGCCAATAGCTGGGCTACCTCTTCACCAATCGCCTTGCGTCTTTCCTCGTTAAACCGCCGAAGAAATTGCTTGACCGGTTTAAACTTGGGATCAATATTGAGAGTGTGCTCAGCGAGTTCCCTCGGTACACCTGGCATGTCAGAAGGCTTCCATGCAAAAATGTCCCGGTTCTCATGGATGAACTCGATGAGCGTGCTTTCCTATTTCGGATCCAGATTGGTGCTGATGTTAAACTATTTGGATGAATCGCCAGGAACAAAGTCAACAAGTTTAGTCTCATCAGCCAGTTTGAACTTTAGGGTCGGGTCATGCTCAGTGGTGGGCTTCTTTAAAGGAGTCATGTCAGCCGGATCAACATTGTCCTTATAAAACATCAGCTCCTCTATAGCACAAACCGACTCTGCGTAAGCCGCATCACCTTCCTCACAGTCCAAAGCGATCTTTCGACTTCCATGTATTGTTATAGTCCCCTTGTGACCCGGCATTTTGAGCTGTAACTAGATATAGCAGGGCCTCGCCATGAATTTTGCGTAAGTCGGCCGTCCAAACAGTGCGTGATACGGGCTCTGGATTTTTACTACTTCAAAGGTTAACTTCTCAGACCTGGAATCATGCTCGTCCCCAAACACAACCTCCAAAGAGATCTTGCCAACAGGATATGCCGATTTACCTGGTACTACACCATGAAATACAGTGTTGGACGGTTTAAGACTTTTGTCTGCCAACCCCATACGACGAAAAGTCTCATAGTACGAGATGTTGATGCTGCTCCCTCCATCCATCAGGACTTAGGTAAACTTGTAACCTCCCACCTGAGGTGCTACCACCAAAGCCAGTTGACACGGATTGTCAATCCGGGGCAGATGATCCTCTCTGCTCCACACAATGGGCTGCTCGGACCACCGTAGATGATGTGGCACTGCCGATTCAACAACATTAACTGCCCTTTTGTGAAGATTCTGATCTCGCTTACACAGGCTAGTAGTGAACAGGTGATACTGCCCACCATTCAACTGCTTGGGGTGACTCTGATAACCTGATTGCTGCTGATTCCCTTGATTATTCTGTTCGCCATTACCACCTTGGTTATGCTGGTTGCCCTGATTATTCTGGAATCCAGAGCTCGAACCGCCGCCACCATGAAAACCTGGACCTGAACCACCCGACGGACCCTGATCATACCGGAAGACATCGGAATTCTTGAACTCCTTCATGATATAACAATCTTTCCACAGATGTGTGGAAGGGGCCTCCTTGGTCCCATGCTTCGGGCAGGGCTGGTTCATTAAACGTTCCAGATTCATCCCTCCACCGCGCTGGGGCGGTTTACCTTTACGACGCTGCATATTGGTGTTAGCCACAAGATCTAAATTATCTGCCTTGCGCTTACCATTGTTCCCATGGCCTCCTTGGTTGTGATGCTGTCCCTTTGCACGATCGTTCCTCTTTCCCTTCTCCGGTTTCTCATCATTAGAATCGGGATCCTTGGTATTATCAGAATTGGCATACTTGACCAAGGCTGCCATGAGGGTTCCCATGTCATTGCAGTGGCGCTTGAGCCGTCCCAACTTCATCTTCAGAGACATAAACCGGCAAGTACGCTCCAGCGTTATGATTGCTTGACCAGTGTTAATCCGGTCGGATGAATGCAAAACTTCTAAAACCCGACGTACCCAATGAGTTGTTGACTTGTTCTCACCTTGAACACAAGCATCCAGATCCACAATGGACATGGGCTGTTTGCACGTGTCTTTGAAATTGGCTATAAACTGGGCCTTTAACT
The DNA here is from genome assembly GCF_002162155.2 of Triticum dicoccoides. NCBI lineage: Eukaryota > Viridiplantae > Streptophyta > Magnoliopsida > Poales > Poaceae > Triticum > Triticum dicoccoides. Next base: position 219,372,117 of record NC_041381.1, on the reverse strand, counting down.
GATCCCATGACTCGATGGAGTTAGCTGGCAAATTTTTCAACCAAGTACGGGTTGTCCCTTCCAACATCATCGTGAAGTACTTTGCACAGGCAGCTTCATCCACATCTAGCATCTCCGTTGCCATCTCATAACTCTCAACCCATGCCTCAGGTGGCTGATTCGTGGTGTAATTAGGCACTTTACGTGGACCCTTGAAACCCTTGGGCAGACGCACATTACGAAGAGCCGGAATAAGACACGGCACTCCCCAAGAACTGAAGTCAAGCCCGGTGCCTCGGTCTACCGACGCCGCTGGCTGAACCGGGGCGGGTTGATGACGACCCAAAGCGGCCTCCCTTCATGCTCTGCCATTATCCACCACGTCTTGAGCATTACGACGCCAAGCACTGCTAGACACTTCCGGTTCATCCATGTGCCTGCTATAGCTTTGGCTCGGACGGGGGGTTGAATGAATTCTATCCCGGCTATAGGAATAAGCCTACTGTTGCACCATGGCGGTTTGCAGAAGGTCCCTAGCCTGCCGTGTTTCAATTGCTGCTAGTGAATCGCCCTCCATCAGAATAGCTGCCAGGCATGATGCTGCAGCAATCATGTTATCCAGAGGGCTCATGAAGTGACCCGGCGGTGTGGACACGTATTGCGGCAGGTTATCCATTCGTCGAGGTGGTTCCGTCATCCGTGGTTGATCCAGTGCTGCCCTAGGCGCATCAGTCCGGTTTGCATCTGCCGGATTGCTCGGCCCAGCGCCTGGTGTTTGAAAGAGGTTCAGTCCTTCATAGACCAACGATAGACGAAACTGGTACTTCCTTCGCATTACATCTTCTGACGCGGTCCAATCCAGCATGAGTCGATAATTCTGCGCTTGTATCTGTTGTGAATGGGCATCCAAAGCGGCCGTTCTTCTGCCATCCTAGCATCCTCAGTTGCCAGGTCCTCCTTAGCCTGTGTTAGCTGGTCCTTCAGCTTCGCAATGTCCACATTGTGCTGATCCCGCATCTCTGGGGTGACTATCATGGTTAACAAGGTCGCCCAGGCATCCATCAAACCGGAGAGGACTTGAGCTGGCCGGTGCGCTGGGGTTCCTGCTACGGCTGCTGATCCGGTATTCATTGCCGCTGTAGATGAAGACTGCAAAGTGGGTTGTGTTCCGGCCATGTACACAGTAACCCGACTTGGCGGTTCAAGGAGGTCCGGAATACTGTTGCCATCGGAATATCCTTCGAACACACCATCATGCATCTGGTATAAGGACTCGGTCTCGCCAGTGGATGACTCGCCGTCGGAATAAACAACCGTCTCGCCTTCAGACACTGGTTCAGGTCCGATCCCATGGACACATCCTACGAACGCACGCTTCACGGTCGGCTTAACCCGGGCTGGACTTGCATGATGAGCCGTCTCGACGAGGTCATTGCAAATGTCCGGCTCAGGGCCCGGTTCACCGATCTTGCCGATGAAGACATGAATTCCACCAAAGGGGACCCGGTACCCGTACTCGATTGAGCCGTCCTCGGGGCCCCATCCTTCGTCGTTGATGTAGAGCTTGCCGCGACGACTCTTGGTCATCCGGCCAACCACGTACCCCTTGAGTCCTTCAAAGCTGCCCTTCAAGAACTCGAAACCATCATGTGATAGCCCCACGGTGGGTGCCAACTGTCATGGAATTAACATGTCAGCTGTCCTCATGAAAGGACTTAGTCATGGAGCCATCGCAACGGGTTATCTTGAAGGGGTTAAACCGGACAAGGGACACAGGAGTTTTATACTAGTTCGGCCCCTTCGATGAAGGTAAAAGCCTACGTCTAGTTGTGATGGGATTGATTGGGTTTTGATGACCAGGGAGCAAATAGGCTTGCCTGAGTCTCGAGTTGTTGTTTTCCTGTCCCTGAACTGCCGCCGGGTCGTCCCTTTATATACATAGGTTGACGCCCGGCCGGTCTACAGAGCCCCGAGGCCGACTCATACAAAGTGTCCGGCTCGGTCTCTCCTTTCCTAACTTACATTACAAGTTACATAGTCATGGCGATTTACCATTATGGGCCCTAATCCTCCTTTGGGCTCTGGGCCTCTAAGCTTCATTAGTAAAGCGCCATCTTCTGGATCTTCATGGGCTTCAACATAGTCGAGGGTGAACCGGGCCCTCCTGGCCTGTTTACACTCAGTAGTTATATCCCCAACAATCTCCTTCATGAATCTCACGAAGAATCTCTTGACTCTCCTCAGGAGAGACACAACGCTGAAACGCCCCAGTGACACTGCGATGGTGTAACTCGCCACTGGCAATTGTCATTGACTTAGACCGCCGGGTTATCTGCCTGGCCAAGGTTTCATCCTCAGGTAACTCACCCTGGGTCATATAAGCCAAATATGGCACTGTCCAATCTGGGATGACATGAAGAGCCGCCACCTATTGTGCTTCTGGGTCAGGAACAGCCAGGTCTTCCTCTGTAGGCAACTTGACAGAAGGGTTATGCAGAATATCCAAGAAAGTATTAGGTGGCACCGGCTTACACTGAGAACCCAGACGGTTTAAGGCGTCAGCCACCTCATTTTTCCTGCGATCAATGTGGTCCACTTGATAACCCTTGAAGTACACAGCAACAACATCAACTTTGCGGTGATAAGCCGCCATGAGGGGATCCTTGGAATCCCATTTGCCTCAGACTTATTGAGCCACCAAGTCCGAGTTGCCGAAACATCTCACCCGGCTTAAGTTCATCTCCTTAGCCATCCGAAGACCATGGAGCAAGGCTTCATACTCAGCTGCATTGTTAGTATAGGGAAACATCAACCTTAGGACATAACAAAACTTGTCACCTCGAGGGGAAGCTAAGACAACTCCAGCCCCCGAGCCTTCCAGTTGCCTGGACCCATCAAAATGAATAGTCCAATATGTGTTATCCAGCTTCTCTTCAGGCATATGCAGCTCTGTCCAGTTGTTGATGAAATCCACCAGTGCTTGAGACTTGATAGCAGTGCGAGGCACATACATGAAACCATGAGGCCCAAGTTCAATGGCCCACTTGGCGACTCGTCCCGTGGCTTCTCTATTTTGAATAATATCTCCTAACGGAGCAAAACTGACCACAGTGATGGGGTAACCCAGAAAATACTGCTTAAGCTTCCGGCTGGCCATGAACACCCCATAAACAAGCTTCTGTCAATGTGGATATGTCTGCTTAGACTCAATAAGCACCTCACTGATGTAGTAAACCGGCCGTTGAACTGGATATTCCTTGCCAGCCTCCTTGCGCTCCACCACAATGGCCACACTGACAACACGGGTGTTAGCAGCCACATATAACAATAATGGCTCCTTATCAATGGGAGCAACAAGAACTAGGAGCTCAGCTAGCTGCCTCTTCAAGTCCTCAAACACGTCGTTAGCAACATCACTCCAGACGAAGTTATCTGTATTCTTCATCATCTGGTGCAGTGGTATAGCCTTCTGACCCAACCGGCTTATGAACCGGCTTAAAGCAGCAATACCGCCCGCCAGACGCTGAACATCATTGATACACGCCGGCTTAGCCAAGGAGGTGATGGCCTTGATCTTCTCCGGGTTAGCCTCAATGCCCTTGTTAGAAACCAGAAAACCCAAAAGGTCGCCTGCTGGCACACCAAAAACGCACTTGGCCGGGTTAAGCATCATCTTGTAGACCAGGAGATTATCAAAGGTTTCCTTCAAATCATCTATCAAGGTTTCCTTCTCTCTGGGCTTCACCACAATGTCGTCCACATAAGCATGAACGTTGCGCCCAATCTGACTGTGCAGACAATTCTGCACACATCGCTGATAAGTCGCCTGGGCACTCTTGAGCCCAAAGGGCATAGACACATAGCAGAAGGCTCCAAAAGGAGTGATAAAAGCCGTATTCTCCTGGTCCTTAACTGCCATCTTGACCTGATGATAACCAGAATAAGCATCCAAAAAGCTCAAACGCTCACAACCCGCCGTAGCATCAATAATTTGATCAAAACGAGGGAGAGCAAAAGGATCAGCCGGACAAGCCTTATTTAACTCCGTGTAATCCACACACATGCGCCTGGTGCCATTCTTCTTAAGCACTAGCACCGGGTTAGCCAACCACTCTGGATGAAAAACTTCAACAATGAACCCAGCCGCAAAAAGCAGGGCCACTTCCTCACCAATGTCCTTACGCCCCTCCTCATTGAACCGCCAAAGAAACTGCTTGACCGTCTTAAATTTCGGATCAATATTAAGAGTGTGCTTAGCGAGTTCTCTCGGTACACATGGCATGTTAGAAGGTTTCCATGCAAAGATGTCCCGGTTCTTACGGATGAACTCGATGAGCGCGCTTTCCTATTTGGGATCCAGGTTAGCACTGATACTGAACTGCTTGGATGAGTCGCCAGGAACAAAATCAACCAGCTTGGTGTCCTTGGCCGATTTAAACTTCATCACCGGCTCATGCTCTGTAGTTGGCTTTTTTAAAGACATCATATCCGTCGGGTCAACATTGTCCTTGTAAAACTTCAACTCCTTTGTTGCACAAACAGACTCAATATAGGCAGCATCACCTTCTTCACATTCCAGGGCTATCTTCTGACTTCCATGCACCATAATGGTTCCTTTATAACCCGACATCTTGAGCTGCAGATAAACATAACACGGCCGTGCCATGAACTTGGCATAAGCCGGCCGTCCAAACAGAGCATGGTATGGGCTCCTGATTTTGACCACTTCAAAGGTTAACTTCTCAGACCTGGAATCATGCTCATCTCCAAAGGCCACCTCCAGCTCAATCTTGCCCACCAGGTACGCTGACTTACCAGGCACCACGCCATGGAAAACAGTGTTGGACGTCTTAAGATTTTTATCAGTTAACCCCATGCGACGGAAAGTCTCATAATATAGGATGTTGATGCTACTGCCTCCATCCATGAGTACTTTAGTGAATTTGTATCCACCAACTCGAGGTGCCACCACCAAGGCCAAGTGACAAAGATTGTCAACCCGGGGAGGGTGATCCTCTCTACTCCACAGAATAGGCTGCTCAGACCATCGCAAGTAACGAGAAACTACCGGCTCAACAGCATTAACATCCCTCTTATGAAGCTTCTGGCCCCGCTTGCACAAACTGGTGGTAAACACATGATACTGTCCACTATTCAGCTGCTTTGGATTACTCTGATATCTGGATTGTTGTTGTTGCTGACTTCCCTGGCTGGATTGCTGATTGTAACCACCCTGATTACCTTGATTAAAACCGCCCTGATGACCTTGGGGGCCCTGGAAGTTGGAATTAGAACCGCCACCTCCATAACCCGAGCCCTGGAAACCACCACCGCCTGAGCCGCCGCCCGGTCCATGATTGCCGTCAAACACATTAGAGTTTTTGAAAGCCTTCATAATCCTACAATCTTTCCAAAGGTGAGTGGCTGGTTTCTCTGCTGTGACATGCCTTGGACATGGCTCATTCAGCAACTGCTCAAGAGTAGGACCTGACCCGCCGGTCCGAGGAGGCGACCTCCCCTTGCGATGTTGATTGTTGCCCTGTGCATTGGTGTTAGCCACAAACTCCGAGCTACCATCAGTCTTGCATTTACTGTTGCCCCCTTGATTCGCCGGGTTATGCTGCGGGCCCATAGCGTTGCCGCTCTTCTTTTCCTTCCCTGTCTTCTCATCGTCAGACTTGGGGTCCTTGGTACTATCAGAGTCGGCATATTTGACTAGAGCCGCCATTAGCTAACCCATGTCATTACAATCGCGCTTGAGCCGCCCCAGCTTCTATTTCAGAGGCTCAAAACGGCAATTTTTCTCCAACATTAAAACGCAGAACCGGCGTTCGTGTTATCAGATGAATGTATGATAGCTTTGACCCGGCGCACCCAATGGGTTGTGGATTCACCCTCCTCTTGCTTGCAATTAGTCAACTCCACAATCGACATGGGCTGCTTGCATGTGTCCCTAAAGTTCTGAATGAACCGGGCCTTTTACTCTGCCCATGAACCAATGAAATTAGCCAGCAGCCCCTTTAACCAAGTATGGGCCGTTCCATCCAGCATCACGCTGAAGTACTTGGCACACGCAGTGTCACTGACTTCCAATAACTCCATGGCCATCTCATAACTTTCAATCCACGCCTCAGGGGGTAAGTCGGCTGTGTAATTCGGCACCTTTCGAGGTCCTTTGAAATCCTTGGGCAGACGCTCATTACGTAGAGACGGCACCAAATAGGGCACCCCTATAGATCTTGAGGTCACGCGTGCCTCAACTGAGGTTGTTGGATAAACCGGAAGGGGTTGGTAAGTCGCCCGCTGAGCCGCCTACTGAGCCGCCTGTTCGGCTTCTTGACATACTCTGTCCTGATCAACCAAATTAGGAACTCCATCACGCGCCGGGTCATGCCCATGCGGCTGGTCTCGGTGCTGGGCGTTGCTTGAAACTGCGGGTGAGTCCATGTGCCTGCTATAGCTCCGGCTCTGGCTTGGGCGAGGGGTCGAATGAATCTTGTCTCAACTATAAGAATACGCCTCCTACCGCGCCAATACTGTCTGAAGAAGTTCTCTGACCCTTTGTGTTTCAACTGTCGTTGGAGAGTCGCCATCCACCGAGAGAGCCGCCAATCGTGCCGCTGCAGCAATCATGTTCTCCAAAGGATTAGAATAATGACCCGGTGGTGTTGGTACATGCTGAGGTGGAGCAGTATTCAGACGAGGGGGTTCCGTTACACGTGGTTGAACCGGCGTCCCAGCCCTGGGCGCTGTAGCCCGGTTTACCTCTGGCGGGTTGCTAGGTCCTATACCGGGCATGCGAAAGAGGTTCCTAGGCTCATAATCTGCATGTAGACGTGACTGGTGCCTTCTCCTCATGATCTCATTCGATGCGTTCTGATCCATCGTAAGCCGGAAAGCCTTCAACTGAATCCGTTGGGCATGAGCATCCAAAACCGCTCGCTCTGCAGCCATCCTGACGTCCTCCGCCGCCAGGTCTTCTTTGGCTTATGCTACCTCCTCACGCAACTGTGCCACTTCCACATCATGTTGAGCTTGATTTGCCGGGTTGACCACGGAGGTTAACAGAGCCGTCAACTTATCCATTAAATCCATTAGAACCTGAGCCGGCGGGCACGCAGGGCCTCCTACCCCGGCTGTCGTCACCGCTGCTGACCCGGAAGTCATTGCTGCCGCAGCCGTAGAGTTTTGGCCAGGTTGCGTGCCAGCCATGAAGATCCCGACTCTGTTTGGCGGTTCATAGGGGTCCGGAATACTGTTGCCATTGGAATAGCCCCCAAGCCCACCATCTTGCAGTTGATACAACGAGTCTATCTCACCCGTGGACGATTCACCATCAGAGTAGATGGCTGTCTCACCGCCAGACATATATCCTTCATCAAATTCCCCTCCATGGATGCATCCCATGAAGGCACGCTTCACGGCGGGCTGAGCTCGGTTGGGTCTCGCAGGCTGAGTCGTCTCGATGATGTCGATGCAGATGTCCGGCTCAGGGCCTGGCTTGCCGATCTTGCCGATGAAGACGTGAATTCTGCCGAAGGGGACCCAGTACCTGTACTCAATTGAGCCGGCATCGGGGCCCCAGCCTGTGTTGTCGATGTAGAGCTTGCCGCGACGACTCTTGGTCATCCGGCCCATAGCGTATCCCTTGAGCCCTTCGAAGTTGCCCTTTAAGAACTCAAATCCACCGTGCGCTGGCCCCATGGTGGGTGCCAACTTTCGTGGAAAGGTCACAACATATGTCCTTGCAAAAGGACTTAGTCATGGAGCCATCGCAACTAGGAAGCTTAAAGGGGTTAAAACAGGACAAACGACATGGGAATTTATACTGGTTCGGCCCCTGACGGTCAAGGTAAAGGCCTAATCCAATTTGAGGTGGTATTGCTTATGTCTCGATTACTAGGGAGCGAATCCGCTTGACCTAGCTTTCGATTTGATGTTACTTGTCATGAACCGCCGCCGGGTCGTCCCTTTATATACAGAGGTCGACGCCCAGCGGCTCACGGAGTCTCGGCCGGCTCATAAACAGTGTCTGGCTCGGTGACTATCTATTCTTGCCTTACAATACAAGTTATACATATATGGCGGTTTATCTCTACGGGCCTTAAGCTGCCTTTGGACCTTGGGCCCTTAACTGAACCGCCATCTTCAAATCTCGTCTTGGGCTTCATATGATGAATTGCTATAGGTATAACCCGGCCCCTCCTGGGCAGGTCATACCTAATAGTTATATCCCCAATAGTAGGATTGGAATATCTTGGTCTCAACACATGAGTAGGTGGTTCTCTCTCAGAAAATGAGTAGTGGAAGTGTAGGTTTGTTCTGATGGCTCTCTATACAAATGAAGAGTGGGTGGAGGGGTATATATAGCCTCCACACAAAATCTAGCCATTACACACATATTCCCAAACTCGGTGGGACCGAATCAGCAAACTCGGTCATACCGATCTAGGTAAATGTGAACGTTAGGATTTTCGGTGCGACCGATATGCTAGGGTTAGGGTATAACGTAATCTCGGTGTAACCGATCACATAAACTCAGTGGGACCGATTTCAGCAATAGGTACACAGAGGGTTGGTCAGGCAAACTCGGTGGGACCGATTCGCTCACTTCGGTGGGACCGAAGTGTTACAAAAAGGAAACGGGGAGTTTGCAATGCAGACTCGGTGGGACCGATTTGCTCATTTCGGTGAGACCGAACTGTTACAAAAAGGAAACAAAGATTAGCAATCCCGTCTCGGTGAGACCGAGATCCCTATCGGTGAGACCGGAGTAACTAGGGTTTGTGGCAGTGGCTATGTCAAATGAAACTCGGCGCCGGATAGATCAAATTGGTGGGACCGAATTTGACTTTTAGGTTTAGAACATATGTGGAAATGAGAAAGTGGATGAGGGTTTTGGAGCATATCACTAAGAATTTTGAGCAAGTAAGCCATTAACCAACATCTCATCCCCTTTTAATAGTATTGGCTTTCCTATGGACTCAATGTTATCTTGGATCACTAAAATGAAAATGTAGAGTATTGAGCTTTTTGCCAATATATGTCCTTTGCATTTTGAGGGGTCCACATCTCTAGTCCATGCCATGCCAATCATTGAACCTTCTAAAATGCATCTTGAAATAGCATTAGTTCAATGAACTATATGTTGTTAAGAATTACCAAAACCACCCAGGGATTAGTTGCACTTTCAATCTCTCCATTTTTGGTAATCGATGACAACATATAGATCAAAGCTTCAACAAACAATAATAAGAATGAAGTACATTGTCGCTTTGAGAAGTATGTGATAAGAAAGAGCTCCCCCTAAATTTGTGCATTGTTTAAAATTTGCTTTAGACTGCAAATGCACAATCTGTTAGGATCGTGGGATACTCTTCCATGTCACATACATCTTGGTGGAGTGCTCAAAATGATAATAAATAAGAACAAGCACTCATCACCAAGGCAAAGTGAATGATCATACAAGAGGTAGATAATGTCATCAATCAAGCATAAGCATAAAGTGTGATATGATCAAGCACATGATCATACAAAGTATCTCACACACACAGACATATTGTATCTCAACAAAGCAAGCAAATCGAATAAGTAGCAAAAAGAGAAAAATCTCTCTCTCTTCGAAGCCTTTGATCTATACACTTTCTCCCCCTTTGGCAACAAGTTACCAAAAAGCTCGAAAATGTATAGTGCTATGCGTTTCTCTAGGCTTGATCTTAGGAAGAGATGACTCCAAGGACGAATGCATCTATACATGATGTTGGAGCTGGAGGGGTTGCCACTGGAGGGCAACAGGAGCTGTGGGAGCAGTGGCTGCAGGTGCTGAAGTTGTTGCTCTTGTGTCTGTCACTGGAACTGCTGCAGACATCTGTGCCCTAGGAACTCTATGGAACACATGTGTAGTAGCTTTGCCCTTCCTCTCCTGTGCTTCTCCCTGGAGTTCTTCAACAGCTGTCTATATCTCAGTCACTTTCAAGTCCAGATCATAGAACTTTGTCTCAATGATCCTCTCCAAGCTCTCCAGGTTTTGAGTTAGGGTAGCTAGTCCTTTCTCAATCCTCAAGGTTGCTTGAATCAAAAACCCAAGCTGGTCTTGTTTTGACTTGAGAAAGACTTCTGAAGCTTCTGCTGCACTTGGCATCTTTGCTGCTTTTTCTGCTATGGCTTTCTCCTTCTTCTCATAAGCTGCAACCGAAGATGGATCTTCAGCATCCATGTCAATTGTGTTGTCGTCAAAGTCAGGCAACAAAGGAAGGTGTTCTTTGTCCAAAAGATACACTCCTTGCTTCATCTTGGAATTGATTATCTCTTGGATGTGTGGAGCATATCCACAAGATCTCTTCTGGTCAGCTGCTATCCTTTTGATTGTCTCAACAATCAAGCACATGACCTTGAACTTTTGTGGCACAACATAAACAACTGCAGAAAGTTGATGGAATGGCCTCTGATCATCCTGTGATCTCCAGATTTGGGCAAAAAAGTGTTCCTCAAGATGGTATTTATATTGGCCAAACCAGACAACAATAGTAGACTGACCCAAACTTATGTGTCTCCAAGGCCTTATCTCGAATTTCCTTATACATATTGGCCATGGTGTTGTGATCCTTCTTCTTCTCAACATACACATCTATGTCATTTTGTTTTTCTTCAGGGGCATTTATGAGCCTAGCCCACACATCAACTATATATTGGTGCTTCTGACCTTCTGTCATCCACACAATCCTTCCATCTGGATAGAAGTGAGCGGTTGAATAGAATTGCATTATGAGTTCATCATTCCATTTGGTGAGCTTCTGACCAACAAAGTCATCAACACCATTTGCTTTGAAGCTTTCATGCACACTTGCGAAAATGATCAGCATTTGCATCAATGTATTTCCAGTCCACCCATCTCATATCACTGACTATGGGCTTCTTGTCAAGCAAGATTGTCTCATAAAAATCATGTTTCTCTTTGGTGTGGAACCTGTAGTCCACTGCAGTCCTCCTCCTCACAGCATATGGTTCTTCTTGTCTCCATTTTCTGAGACCAGCATCCTTTCTTTCCTTCATATTTTTAGCAACTGGTGACTGTCATTGTGGTCTGGAATCTTGGGTTTGAGCTTCCTAAGCACTTGGGCTTCAGCTTCTTCTGCAGCTTCACGCACTGGGGCCTTGTTCTTTTTTGTTGCAGGTATGTTCCTGGTGCTTCTCTTTGGAGCTTGATCTGGAGCTTTGGGGGCTGTCTTGGGCTTAGAAGGAGATGCCCCAGACTTGATGGCATTCCCCATCAGCTTATGTGCCATAGCGGGAGGTGCTTAAGCAGCAACCTCTTCTTCCTCACTTGCAGAATCTTTCCTCATAGATGGATTTCCAATCAATCTAGATGTAGTTTTTCTAACCCGCTTCTTCCCTTCTTCACCTGATCTTGGCTCAGGTGTGAAAACCATAGTTTCCTGAGTGGAGGTTCTAGCTTTTGACATGGGAACTCTCCTGGCAGGTGCCTTCTTGTGCATACCAGGTTTTGTTGCAGCAGCAGTTCCATATTCCTTTTTCAGCACTTTCTTCTTGGAGCTTACTTCCTCCTCACCAGGCACATAGTCCTCATCCTCTGAATCTGAGGTTCTCTTCTTCCTTGTCCTTGTAGCTGCCTCGGGAAAATTGCTTGGAGTGCTCCTACTGCCATCATCAGAGCTGCTAGAGGGACTAGTGCCCTCACTCGTGTTCACCTGCTCTTCTGATTTGTTCTGGCTATCACTCTGGTCAGACATTCTGGCAAAGCAAACTGACACCAGACCCTGTGAATAGATGTAGATGAGGTAGAGAAGATGAGCATCACAAAGTGCAGAGTTTTTGCAAAAAGAATGAGTCAAAAACTTAGTTTTAGTTTTCTACAGGAAGCATTTCGGAGCTACCAATTTGTATAACTCGATGACACCGAAGCAACTTTGGAGTCTAAACATGTGGAATCGGTCAGACCGAGACACAGTTCGGTGACTCCGAGTTTGCTAGGGTTTCACAAAGTCCTGGTATCGGTCACACCATTTGCAACTTTCGGTCAGACCGAAAATCACTTGTGCTTTGTCCTAAGCCAAATCAGTGGAACTGATTCCTACAACTCGGTCCGTCCGAGATGAGTCCGGCGGAAACCTAACCCTAAATTTTCAATTCAAATCTAGTCCAAAGGAGATTCTCTGTGGATGGATCAATCTCATACGTGGCAAAGAACATGGCATTGACCTTGTGCTCAGAATCAGAAGTAAAAAGAATGCACAAGGGGTCGAACTCATACCCTAGTTTGGCGGTGAGTTCGCTACGGTGGCAACGTTGGCGGAGAAATCCATTGACAGCGGCGGAGACTAGCGGTGGGAGGTCGGTGGTGACAAGGTGACAATCCGGAGACACGAGAGGCAGAGCAGGACACACGCTGGCGAAGAGGTTTTGAAGAGATTTCCAAAATCTGGCCCATCAGTATATATATCCTGACACTGTCGGTGTGACCGAGTGGAACAACTCGGTGGCACCGAGACGTAGAATCGCAAGCGGTTATTGCAAAAAGTGAGACCAAAAGGTTCTAATCGGTTGCACCGACATTGCAAACTTGATCAACCCAGTGAACTCGGTGTGACCGAAATGGAGGAGTCGGTCAGACCGAAATACACAGAGAGGTTTTGGAACTTTTAAGTCCATGAGAAAATAGGACTCCGAGTGCTCCTCACACAGAGGGTTTGAATTTGACTTAGATCAAACTTTGTGATGTAGCATGAATAGAGTTTGAGAAGAGAAAAACATAGATAGCTAGAGGGAGTTCTTAGGCATTCTTGCCCATCCATTTGGCAAAAAGAAGAAACTCCAAACAATCAAAGCAACAAATTGATGCCCTCAAATGAGAAAAGTATGCAACCAACATGCTCACACAATAAAATAGCAAATGAAATATGTGGCAAAGCATGCACAATCACTCTAGCATCTATCAAGCGATTGGCGATGACTAGGTCATCTATATATGAGTATATTGACTTAGGAGTCAAACGAGAACATTTGATTATAGGTCATACTCATCGTTTAAGCACAAGTGGGGTTACCACTTCTACATAAAGCATTGTTGTATTCATACCATTAGAGTTGCCTTAGTTCAATTCTTAGAGCAAAGCTCCCCCTAGATGTGATATCCCCCCTAGCAGGGATGAACTAACCTTGGGTTTTTTCGATGATGACTTCATGTAGGTGTTGAAGATGTGGATGCTCATTGTTGATGTAGATCATTTGAAGCAATCCATTGGAGTGAGTTGCACTTTCAATACCTACATGGGTTAGTCCCACAGGAACAAACAAGGATATCCATAGACATAGAGTGAAGCACACACATGATGATGTCCATGAAAGCATTATGTTACCTTGTCCGTTGTCTTACCAAGAAGAGGGTTTGTGACTCCTCGAACTAGTGCAAGATGTGGAAATTGTTTGCGCTTGTCCTTGCCGAAATAAATATGAGTGAAGTATGTTGGCGAAGTCACCCTCAAGAAATCTCTAGTTCTTCTTCTTTGAAATCCACATCATCTTGATGGGAATCCTTGGAGTTGTAGATGTACTTGATGAAGTAGAACTTGATGTAGTCTTGGGAACCCACTTGACCAAGGCCTTCAGAGCATCTTCAAATGCATCACTATCTTCTTGAAGCTTGTCATTGCCTTTTAGCTTGTGGTCTTGTGGTGGAAGATCATCTTGATCTTGTGTCCTCTTAAAGGAAGTAGGGTCATACTTCTCTTGTTGAGGAACAAACTTCATCTTGGGGTACTGATCTTCTTCCCACTCAACTCCATTGGCATTGAACTTTCGTTCAAAACCAACACCTTGATTATTCCGGTGCCTTCCTTGCTTGCGTACAATTTCCTCAAATTGCTTACTTCCGGCAAGGCTTTTGTAAACATCGTTCTCTATAATTCCCTTCAATAAGCTATTTTCTTTCTCAAGTGTAACTTCGCTAAGAGAATCATTAGTGGAATCAAGAGAACTACTAGAAGCATCAGTATTGTATTTAGCATGATTATCATTACTACTATAAGAAGAATCTTTCTTGTTCTTGTTGCTAGATTTTACTTGTGGCATGTAAGTAGACAAGAGTAAACGCTTGGCAATGTAAGAATAACTTTTCTTCTGAAGATCATCATTGATGGTCTTTAAGAACCCATGCTCTTGCTCAAGATTGAGCTTTTTGAAGCATAACTTCTCATGAGTTTTTAAAAGTTCTCGATGATCTTCTAGAGTAGTTTCATGAGCTAACTTAAGAGTGTTTAGTTATTTAGTTAGACGCTCAATCTCCTTCTTATCATTTCCATTCGTTTTACCTTCATTATCATGATTAATCGACATTTCATCATAGTATCCATCACTCGAGTTGTCAACAAGTAAATCATCATCACCTAGCAAGTCATCTTCATCACTATTGAAATCAACATACTCGGGGTGTGTTACCTTGGGGCCTTTAGCCATGAAGCATCTCCCAATTCCTTAATTTGGTGAATCAAATATGTCTTAGGAGTTGGTTCACACAAGTGCTAGACCGGCAACACCTTCATCTTGGGTATATTCAGAGTCGGAGTGATAACTTCTCTCGGAGTGGTGGTCGGAGTCGGAGCCGGATACCCATTCACCAACATGAGCTTGATGTCTTCGTTTTGTGTAGCTCCTTGATGACTTGCCTTCCTTTCTGAATCCTTGCTTTTTCGAGAGGTTCTTTGTTCATAGAGATCATCTCTACTCCTTCTCTCTCTTGGAGGTGATTCTTCCCTTTTGCTTCTTCTTTTTGGTGAGTGTTTTCTTCTTTTGTAGGGAGCCGCACACTCATTGGAGTAGTGTCCGGGTCTTCCACAATTGTAGCAATTTCGCTCACTACTAGAAGATCTTTTGTCATAGTAGGACCTTGACTTGGAACTTGTTTCCTTGCTTCTACTCTTGTAAAATTTGTTGAAGTTCTTCACCATTAAGCTCAATTCTTCATTGAAGGCTTGTTTCTCATTTGATGATGTAGGAGCATCACATGAGGCTTTGTAAGCACCACCAGACTTTTTGTGAAGCTCTTCTTTGTCCTTGAGTGACATCTCATGAGCAACAATTTTCCAATGACCTCGGTTGGCTTGAGATCTTTGTAATTTGCCATCATTGGATCAATGTGCACACGATATCATATTTTCCATCCAAGGCTCTCAAGATCTTCTTGATGATGATTTTGCCTGTCATCTCTTCACTTCCTAAGCCGGCAATCTCATTTGTTATGAGAGCAAGCCTAGAGTACATTTCGGTGATACCTTCACCATCCTTCATTTTGAACTTGTCAAGTTGACTTTGAAGCACATCCAACTTGGATTCCTTGACGGAGTCAGTACCTTCATGCATATCAATCAAGGTATCCCAAATTTCCTTTGCATTCTCAAGACGACTGATTTTGTTGAATTCTTCGGGGCACAATCCATTGAAGAGGATATTGCAAGTTTGAGAATTGTATTGCAGCATCTTCAATTCTTCCGCGGTAGCTTCACGGTTTGGTTCTCTCCCATCAAAGAATTCACCTTGCAAGCCAATACACACAATAGCCCAAACGGCGGGGTTATGTCCAAGAATATGCATTTTCATCTTATGTTTCCAACTAGCAAAATTAGTACCATCAAAGTAAGGACCTCTACCGTGGTATCATCATAGATGTGGTGGGCTCACTAGACGCCATACTCTCCTAGGTTGTGAATCCAAGGCTATGATCACCAAAGCTATGGCAATCAAGGCAAATGGAGACCAAAGCTCTGATACCACTTGTAGGATCGAAAGTATGTCTAGAGGGAGGTGATTAGACTACTTGACCAAATAAAACTTAACCTTTTCCCAATTTTAGTTCTTGGAAGATTTTAGCAACTTAGCACAAGTCAAGCAATCTCAATACAATTCAAGCAAGCATGCAAAGAGAATATGGGCAATGGAAAGTAAAGCATGCAACTTGCAAGAAAGTAAATGGGGGAGTTTGTAGGGAGCAAACACAATGTTGACACAGAGATTTTTGGCGTGGTTTCGATAGGTGGTGCTATCGTACATCCACGTTGATGGAGAGTTCAACCCACACATGGTAACGGCTGTGCGAGTCCATGGGAGGGATCCACCCAGGAAGGGTCCACGAAGAATCAACCTTGTCTATCTCATCACGGCCATTGCCCACGAAGGACTTGCCTCACTAGGGTAGATCCTCACGAAGTAGGCGATCTCCTTGCCCTTAAAAACTCCTTGGTTCAACTCCACAATCATGATGGAGGCTCCCAAGTGACACCTAACCAATCTAGGAGACACCACTCTCCAAAAGGTAATAGATGGTGTGTTGTTGATGAACTCCTTGCTCTTGTGCTTCAAATGATAGTCTCCCCAACACTCAACTCTCTCTCACAGATTTGCCTATGGTGGAAAGATTATTTGAGTGGAAAGCAACTTGGGGAAGGCTAGAGATCAAGATTCTTATACATAGGATTGGAATATCTTGGTCTCAACACATGAGTAGGTGGTTCTCTCTCAGAAAATGAGTAGTGGAAGTGTAGGTTTGTTCTGATGGCTCTCTCCACCAATGAAGAGTGGGTGGGTGGGTATATATAGCCTCTACACAAAATCTAACCGTTATACACAGATTCCCAAACTCGGTGGGACCGAATCAGCAAACTTGGTCAGACCGATCTAGGTAAAAATGTGAACGCTAGGATTTTCGTGGGACCGATATAGTCATCTAACTACAAAAAAAGGACACATCCATGACATTTTGGGCCGAACGGATATTTTTTCTGTCATACTTATGACACTTCTATGACGATAATTGTAACAAAACCTGGTATCATCATAGATGTGGTGGGCTCTTACTTCTATGACAAGAAATCATGATAGAAAATGGGCTTTTCATCCTGGGCGGGCCGGAGACGCAGCTACATGACATTCTTTGGGCAGTGCAGTAGTGATGCGCATTTCTCTCGTACACCTACGCGCGTGTGTGCGAGGCGTTGGGCTCTAACTGAACCAGAGCGAGGTGTTCACCTAACTAAACCCGAGCGATTGCACTGTAGGCTACGCGTTACTGAACTCGAGGGATCGAGCGATTCCTTCGCTACTGCTGCTAACTGAAGCCAATCGATTTTGCCCCTGGATGAACAGTGAGCGTTGTTGGGGGGTTGGGTGAACAGGACCCTGTGGTGTTGCCGCTAGATGAACAGGCCCCCGATCTATCGAGCCGGTTGGGCGTGGATGACCAGGACCCTATGGAGGGAATGTTGAATAGTAGCCGATGGAGGGCTGGTTGAATAGTAGCCGGTGGAGGGCTGGATGAACAGTAGCCCATGGAGGGGTGGTTGAACAGGACCCCGTGGAGAGGGCTGGTTGAACAGTAGCTGGTGGACGAGCGCGCGGTGGAGGCTGGATGAACAGGAGCCCGTGGATGAACAGTTGCAGGTGGAGGCTGGAGGAGGTCGACGGTGGATGAACAGTAGCCCGTGGAGGCTGGAGGAGGTCGACGGTGGAGATAAACAGTACCCCGTGGAGTCCCATTTTGCGGTACGCCACACCCCTCCCCATGAATAGGACCCCCGCTTCGACCGTAGCGCTCCAACACAAGTCCGTTTCCTCCATTTTGCGGTATGCCACACCCCTCCCGATCAACAGGACCCCGTTTTGACAATAGGAGGTCCAACAAAAGTCCGTTTCCTCCGTTTTACGGTACGTAAGACCCCTCTTGATGAACAGGATCCTGTTTCGACCGTGGCCGGTCAAACACAAGGTTGTTTCCTCCGTTCTGCGGTACGCCAGGCCTTGTTTCCATGGCTGTTGCTTTCAATACCTCCCGATGAACACGACGACCCATTCCGTTCTAACCCAGCCGGTTGGCTCCCCATGAACACGACGACAACACAGTTTCTCCGTTCTGACCCACCCATGTACACGAGCCCTGGCCGTATGTATGCGCGAGTAGGCGTTTGAGACCCCGCCCGTATGTACGTACGTGACCATATTTTCTTTCTTGCACCCTGGCCGCTGTACCTACGTGCATATGCTACGTGCGTGCCTCTACTACGACACGTGCGCCTCTACATCGACCAGTATGTACGTACACATTTGCGACCAGAATGACAACGCTACGTACGCTTCGACCATGTGGGTCCCGACTGTCAGGCACTTCCTTGCGTGAGAAGATGTAGCTGGTGGGTCCCAGTAGTCAGGGGGGCGAATCGTGTTTTTTGCCTGGACGCACTTCCTTGCGTGCGAAGATATAGCTGGTGGGTCCTAGCTGTCAAGGGGAGAATCATATTTTTTGCCCATAATATGGACGCACTTCCTTGCGTGCAAAGATGTAGCTGGTGGGTCCCAGCAGTCACAGGGGAAACATTTTTTTGTGAAATACGGTGGCCCATCCGGTGCGTGGAGAAATCATTATTTTGTGCGTAATAAGGAGGCACTTCCTTGCGACGGCCGTGGACCCAACTGTAGGCCTCTCCACATACAATACTCTTCCGATGGAAGTTGTTCCTTGACCACGTTGACCACGCCGCGCCGAGAGCACCAGTGTGGTGGACGACGGTGAGGCCTAGGAAAGGGACGACACGGAGCCGGGGAAGACGCCGAAGTGGAAGCCCGCAGAGAGAGAAATCAGAGGGTTCACTGGTTCGGCTGCGGTGTGAGGCTGCCGTCGCCGCAGAATAGCAGGGGGTGTGGGTGAGTAGAGGCATGGCCTGGCCAGTGGCGGGAATAGTAGGGGGCGGTGTGGCCTCCGCGGCATCACAGCCGGCCACGGGAGGCAGGAGCACGCGGCACGACTGGCGCTACTTTGGGCAGCTGGAGCAACAAGACCAGAGGTTGAAGAAGCACTACAGTCATTGGATGCACATCGTACGGTCACTCCAGCTAGAATCGTTTATATTGACTAAGTTGAGAAAGCCCTTGGTACGCTCAACTTAGTAGGCCCATAGGTCAGCCTCCGAAATTGTGCGCCCCAGATGTCGGGGGGAGGAATCATTTTTTGGGCGGCTAAAGCAAGAATATCCGAGATTGAAGAAGAAGCACAACATCCGTTGGATGGACATCCAACGACCACTACTGCTAGAACCGTGTGTTGACTATAAGTTGACAAAGCCTTGCATATGCGTCAACTTTTTTTGAGGGGACGCGTCAACTTAGTAGGCCCACAAGTTGTGGCAGAGAACTTATAGCCCATTTGAGATTTGTAAGAATGTACAGCCCATTTTTGAATTCTAATGGAATTTACTATAGCCCATTTACAGTTTGTTAAAAGTACAGCCCATTTTCTAGCTAGGACAACGATCAACCAACCGTTCGAAACAGAACTCCATAAAATTTCCCACATTTTGATAGGATCCGAAATATTTTTATCCCGGAATTTCTAGTCAGATTAAATACAATTTCAATATAAATTTGTATTACGTAAAAATCCAACGAAACATTGCACGTGCAACAATTAATGAAATTAAAATTTTCAAATTCCATAAATAATATTTTATAAACTAATTACGTGTTTGGTGCATTTTTTTATAGTTACTGCCCATTTTTTATAATTACATCCCATTTATTATTTCTTAAAGCCCCTTTTCTTGTTAAGCCTAATGCAATCCCTCCTAGGAAAGATTTGCAGCCCAGCGGGGCAGACAATAACAAGTTAACCTTGCTTGGGTATTCCTCATAAAAAGTATAGCTGGGCTAGCCATTTTCAGCTTGAAAAAAATTAATATCTGGGCTGGATATCTGGCCTGGGCTAGACGGGCCACAGCCCGCCCAATTAATACCCTGCTCTCCTCTGAACAACAACGGAAACATGGCTCAAGAAAAACTTTGCAGTGCTCACACCTCAAAAACACAAATACTGCTCGAGCTGCTTGGTCCCAGCTATCGGCCGCTCCTTCTGCAATTCTCTCGTTTATTGACTACATATGTTGACAATGGTGTGGGACCATGATGTCAGGAAACCAGGAGGAAGCAAAATTTTTTACAGTTGTATATAATAAGGAGGCACTTGCGTACATGCGGCTATGGCCCTGGTGGGTCCCCACTGTCATCCTCTCCAAGTAAAGTCATCTCCTCATTCCTCATGTCCGTTGACCATGTTGACAACGCGAGACGGCGACGCCACAGCGAGCGCAACAACTCGAAGGACGATGGAGAGGGCCTCGCGGGCCTGATACGTCTCCGTCGTATCTACTTTTCCAAACACTTTTGCCCTTGTTTTGGACTCTAACTTGCATGATTTGAATGGACCTAACCCAGACTAACACTGTTTTCAGTAGAACTGCCATGGTGTTATTTTTGTCCAGAAATAAAAGTTCTCGGAATGACCTGAAAATCCACGGAGCAACTTTTCAGAATTAATAAAAAATACTGGCGAAAGAATTAGGGTCAGGGGGCTCACATCCTGTCCACGAGGGTGGGGGCGCGCCCCCTGCCTCGTGGGCCCCCTGGATGTCCACCGACCTCAACTCCAACTCCATATATTGGCTTTCGCGGAGAAAAAAATCAGAGAGAAAGTTTTGCTACGTCTTTAGCTTGTGTTGGTTTTTCTTGAAGAGGAAAGGGTGATGCAGCAATAGTAGCATAAGTATTTCCCTCAGTTTTTGAGAACCGAGGTATCAATCCAGTAGGAGGCTCCTCAAAAGTCCCACGCACCTACACAAACAAACAAAGAACTCACAACCAACACAATAAAGGGGTTGTCAATCCCTTCACGACCACTTGCGAAAGTGAGATAATAGAGATAGTATGATAAGATAAATATATTTTTGGTATTTTATAATATAGATGCAAAAAGTAAAGATGCAAATAAAAGTAGATTGGAAGCAAATATGATAAGAGATAGACCCGGGGGCCATAGGTTTCACTAGTGGCTTCTCCCAAGATAGCATAAGTACTACGGTGGGTGAACAAATTACTGTCGAGCAATTGATAGAAAAGTGAATAATTATGAGATTATCTAGGCATGATCATGTATATAGGCATCACGTCCGCGACAAGTAGACCGACTCCTGCTTGCATCTACTACTATTACTCCACACATCGACCGACTCCTGCCTGCATCTAGAGTATTAAGTTCATAAGAACAGAGTAACGCATTAAGCAAGATGACATGATGTAGAGGGATAAACTCATGCAATATGATATAAACCCCATATTTTTATCCTCAATGGCAACAATACAATGCGTGCCTTGCAACCCTTTCTGTCACTGGGTAACGACACCGCAATATTGAACCCAAAGCCAAGCACTTCTCCCATGGCAAGAAAGATCAATCTAGTAGGCCAAACCAAACTGATAATTCGAAGAGACTTGCAACGATAACTCAATCATACATAAAATAATTCAGAGGAGATTCAAATATTTCTCATAGATAAACTTGATCATAAACCCACAATTCATCGGATCTCGACAAACACACCGCAAAAATAGTTTACATTGAATAGATCTCCACAAGAGAGGGGGAGAACATTGCATTGAGATCCAAAAAGAGAGAAGGAGCTATCTAGCTAATAACTATGGACCCAAAGGTCTATGGTAAACTACTCACAACTCATCGGAAGGGCTATGGTGTTGATGTAGAAGCCCTCCGTGATCGATTCCCCCTTCGGATGAGCGCCAACGAAGGCTCCAAGATGGGATCTCGCGGATACAGAAGGTTATGGTGGTGGAAATTGTGTTTCGTTGGCTCCCTGGATGTTTTTGGGGTACGTAGGCTTATATAGGAGGAAGAAGTACGTCGGTGGCCTCCCGAGGGGCCCACGAGACAGGGGGGCGCGCCCTACCCTCTCGTGGCCGCCTCGGCTTCTTCTTGACTTGCACTCCAAGTCCTCTAGATCATGTTCGTTCCAAAAATCACGCTCCCAATGATTTCATTCCGTTTGGACTCCGTTTGATATTCCTTTTCTTTGAAATACTAAAATAGGCAAAAAAACAGCAATACGGGCTGGGCCTCTTGTTAGTAGGTTAGTCCCAAAAATGATATAAATGTGTAAAATAAAGCCCATAAACATCCAAAAGGTGTAATATAATAGCATGGAACAATTAAAAATTATAGATACGTTGGAGACGTATCAAACATCCCCAAGCTTAATTCCTGCTCGTCCTCGAGTAGATAAATGATAAAAAAGGAATTTTTTATGTGGAATGCTACCTAGCATAATTCTCAATGTAATTTTCTTTATTGTGGCATGAATGTTCAGATCCAAATGATTCAAAATAAAAGTTCATATTGACATGAAAATGGTGATACTTCAAGCATACTAATCAAAGTAATCATGTCTTCGCAAAATAACATGGCCAAAGAAAGTTATCCCTACAAAATCATATAGTATGGCTGTTGCTCTATCTTCATCACACAAAGTATTTAATCATGCACAACCCCGATGACAAGGCAAGCAATTGTTTCATACTTTAATAATCTCAAACTCTTTCAACTTTCACGCAATACATGAGCGTAAGCCATGGAAATAGCACTATATGTGGAATAGAATGGTGGTTGTGGAGAAGACAAAAAGGAGAAGATAGTATCACATCAACTAGGCGTATCAACGAGCTATGGAGATGCCCATTAATAGATACCAATGTGAGTGAGTAGGGATTTCCATGCAACGGATGCACTAGAGCTATAAATATATGAAAGCTCAACAAAAGAAACTAAGTGGGTGTGCATCCAACTCGCTTGCTCACGAAGACCTAGGGCATTTTGAGGTAGCCCATCATTGGAATATAAAAGCCAAGTTCTATAATAAAAATTCTCACTAGTATATGAAAGTGGCAACATATGAGACTCTCTATCATGAAGATCATGGTGTTACTTTGAAGCACAAGTGTGGAAAAAGAGATAGTAGCATTGTCTCTTCTCTCTTTTTCTCTCATTTTATTATTTTTTCTTTTCCGCACCAGAGTGGTACGGTAATCCTGTTCTGGAGGTCATGCTACTAGATCATGATGAACCTACGAACTATGAAGAAGTGATGGTGAGCCCAGATTCCGCAAAGTGGCTTGAAGCCATGAAATCTGAGATGGGATCCATGTATGAGAACAAAGTATGGACTTTGGTTGACTTGCCCGATGATCGGCAAGCAATTGAGAATAAATGGATCTTTAAGAAGAAGACTGACGCTGATGGTAATGTTACTGTCTACAAAGCTCGACTTGTCGCAAAAGGTTTTCGGCAAGTTCAAGGGATTGACTACGATGAGACCTTCTCACCCGTAGCGATGCTTAAGTCCGTCCGAATCATGTTAGCAATTGTCGCATTTTATGATTATGAAATTAGGTAGATGGATGTCAAAACTGCATTCCTGAATGGATTTCTGGAAGAAGAGTTGTATATGATGCAACCAGAAGGTTTTGTCGATCCAAAGGAAGCTAACAAAGTGTGCAAGCTCCAGCGATCCATTTATGGACTGGTGCAAGCCTCTCGGAGTTGGAATAAACGTTTTGATAGTGTGATCAAAGCATTTGGTTTTATACAGACTTTCGGAGAAGCCTGTATTTACAAGAAAGTGAGTGGGAGCTCTGTAGCATTTCTGATATTATATGTGGATGACATATTACTGATTGGAAATGATATAGAATTTCTGGATAGCATAAAGGGATACTTGAATAAAAGTTTTTCAATGAAAACCTCGGTGAAGCTGCTTACATATTAGGCATTAAGATCTATAGAGATAGATCAAAACGCTTAATTGGACTTTCACAAAGCACATACCTTGACAAAATTTTGAAGAAGTTCAAAATGGATCAAGCGAAGAAAGGGTTCTTGCTTGTGTTACAAGGTGTGAAATTGAGTAAGACTCAATGCCCGACCACTGCAGAAGATAGAGAGAATATGAAAGATGTTCCCTATGCATCAGCCATAGGATCTATCATGTATGCAATGCTGTGTACCAGACCTGATGTATGCCTTGCTATAAGTTTAGCAGGGAGGTACCAAAGTAATCCAGGAGTGGATCACTGGACAGCGGTCAAGAACATCCTGAAATACCTAAAAAGGACTAAGGATATGTTTCTCATATATGGAGGTGACAAAGAGCTCATCGTAAAAGGTTACGTTGATGCAAGCTTTGACACTGATCCGGACGATTCTAAATCGCAAACCGGATACGTGTTTACATTAAACGGTGGAGCTGTCAGTTGGTGCAGTTCTAAACAAAGCATCGTAGCGGGATCTACATGTGAAGCGGAATACATAGCTGCTTCGGAAGCAGCAAATGAAGGAGTCTGGATGAAGGAGTTCATATCCGATCTAGGTGTCATACCTAGTGCATCGGGTCCAATGAAAATCTTTTGTGACAATACTGGTGCAATTGCCTTGGCAAAGGAATCCAGATTTCACAAAAGGACCAAACACATCAAGAGACGCTTCAACTCCATCCGGGATCTAGTCCAGGTGGGAGACATAGAGATTTGCAAGATACATACGGATCTGAATGTTGCAGACCCGTTAACTAAGCCTCTTCCACGAGCAAAACATGATCAGCACCAAAGCTCCATGGGTGTTAGATTCATTACAGTGTAATCTAGATTATTGACTCTAGTGCAAGTGGGAGACTGAAGGAAATATGCCCTAGAGGCAATAATAAAGTTATTATTTATTTCCTTATAATCATGATAAATGTTTATTATTCATGCTAGAATTGTATTTACCGGAAACATAATACATGTGTGAATACATAGACAAACAGAGTGTCACTAGTATGCCTCTACTTGACTAGCTCGTTAATCAAAGATGGTTATGTTTCCTAACCATGAACAATGAGTTGTTATTTGATTAACGAGGTCACATCATTAGTAGAATGATCTGATTGACATGACCCATTCCATTAGCTTAGCACCCGATCGTTTAGTATGTTGCTATTGCTTTCTTCATGACTTATACATGTTCCTATGACTATAAGATTATGCAACTCCCGTTTACCGGAGGAACACTTTGGGTACTACCAAACGTCACAACGTAACTGGGTGATTATAAAGGAGTACTACAGGTGTCTCCAATGGTCGATGTTGGGTTGGCGTATTTCGAGATTAGGATTTGTCACTCCGATTGTCGGAGAGGTATCTCTGGGCCCTCTCGGTAATACACATCACATAAGCCTTGCAAGCATTACAACTAATATGTTAGTTGTGAGATGATGTATTACGGAACGAGTAAAGAGACTTGCCGGTAACGAGATTGAACTAGGTATTGGATACCGACGATCGAATCTCGGGCAAGTAACATACCGATGACAAAGGGAACAACGTATGTTGTTATGCGGTCTGACCGATAAAGATCTTCGTAGAATATGTAGGAGCCAATATGGGCATCCAGGTCCCGCTATTGGTTATTGACCAGAGACACGTCTCGGTCATGCATACATTGTTCTCGAACCCGTAGGGTCCGCACGCTTAAAGTTACGATGACAGTTATATTATGAGTTTATGCATTTTGATGTACCGAAGGTTGTTCGGAGTCCCGGATGTGATCACGGACATGACGAGGAGTCTCGAAATGGTCGAGACATAAATATTGATATATTGGAAGCATATGTTTGGACATCGGAAGTGTTCCGGGTGAAATCGGGATTTTACCGGGTTACCGGGAGGTTACCGGAACCCCCCGGGAGCCATATGGGCCATCATGGGCCTTAGTGGAAAGGAGAAAGGGGCAGCCCAAGGGGGCTGCGCGCCTCCCCCCTTCCCCTAGTCCTATTATGACTAGGAGAGGTGGCCGGCCACCCCTCTCCCTCTTTCCCCCTGGGGAATCCTAGTTGGAATAGGATTGGGGGGGGAGTCCTACTCCCGGTAGGAGTAGGACTCCTCCTGCGCCTCTCTCTCTTGGCCGGCGCCCCCTCCCCCCTTGGCTCCTTTATATACTAAGGTAGAGGCACCCCAAAGACACACAAGTTGACACAAGTTGATCCACGTAATCTATTCCTTAGCCGTGTGCGGTGCCCCCTGCCACCATATTCCTCGATAATACTGTAGCGGAGTTTAGGCGAAGCCCTGCTGCTGTAGTTCATCAAGATCGTCACCACGCCGTCGTGCTGACGAAACTCTTCCCCGACACTTTGCTGGATCGGAGTCCGGGGATCGTCATCGAGCTGAACGTGTGCTCGAACTCGGAGGTGCCGTAGTTTCGGTGCTTGATCGGTTGGATCGTGAAGACGTACGACTACTTCCTCTACGTCGTGTCATCGCTTCCGCAGTCGGTCTGCGTTGGGTACGTAGACAACACTCTCCCCTTGTTGCTATGCATCACATGATCTTGCGTGTGCGTAGGAAATTTTTTGAAATTACTACGAAACCCAACAGTGGCATCCGAGCCTAGGTTATTGATGTTGATGTTATATGCACGAGTAGAACACAAGTGAGTTGTGGACGATACAAGTCATACTGCCTACCAGCCTGTCATATTTTGGTTCGGCGGTATTGTTGGACGAGACGACCCAGACCAACCTTACGCGTACGCTTATGCGAGACCGGTTCCCTCGACGTGCTTTGCACAGAGATGGCTAGCGGGCGACTGTCTCTCCAACTTTAGTTGAACCAAGTATGGCTACGCCCGGTCCTTGCGAAGGTTAAAACAGAGTCTATTTGACAAACTATCGTTGTGGTTTTGATGCGTAGGTGAGATTGGTTCTTACTTAAGCCCGTAGCAGCC
The DNA here is from genome assembly GCF_002162155.2 of Triticum dicoccoides. Classification (NCBI taxonomy): domain Eukaryota; kingdom Viridiplantae; phylum Streptophyta; class Magnoliopsida; order Poales; family Poaceae; genus Triticum; species Triticum dicoccoides. Next base: position 219,345,479 of record NC_041381.1, on the reverse strand, counting down.
ACGTAAAACAAGCAACAACAAAGTAGAGGACGTCTAACTTGTTTTTGCAGGGCATGTTGTGATGTGATATGGTCAAAGCATGATGCTGAATTTTATTGTATGAGATGATCATGTTTTGTAACCGAGTTATCGGCAACTGGCAGGAGCCATATGGTTGTCGCTTTATTGTATGCAATGCAATCGTGATGTAATGCTTTACTTTATTACTAAACGGTAGTGATAGTCGTGGAAGCATAATATTGGTGAGACGACAACGATGCTACGATGGAGATCAAGGTGTCACGCCGGTGACGATGGTGATCATGATGGTGCTTCGGAGATGGAGATCACAAGCACAAGATGATGATGACCATATCATATCACTTATATTGATTGCATGTGATGTTTATCTTTTTATGCATCTTATCTTGCTTTGATTGACGGTAGCATTATAAGATGATCTCTCACTAAATTATCAAGAAGTGTTCTCCCTGAGTATGCACCGTTGCCAAAGTTCGTCGTGCCCAGACACCACGTGATGATCGGGTGTGATAAGCTCTACGTCCATCTACAACGGGTGCAAGCCAGTTTTGCACACGCAGAATACTCAGGTTAAACTTGACGAGCCTAGCATATGCAGATATGGCCTCGGAACACGGAGACCGAAAGGTCGAGCGTGAATCATATAGTAGATATGATCAACATAACGATGTTCACCATTGAAAACTACTCCATCTCACGTGATGATCGGTTATGGTTTAGTTGATTTGGATCACGTGATCACTTAGAGGATTAGAGGGATGTCTATCTAAGTGGGAGTTCTTAAATAATATGATTAATTGAACTTAAAATTTATCATGAACTTAGTCCCTGATAGTATCTTGCTTGTTTATGTTGATTGTAGATAGATGGCTCGTGCTGTTGTTCCGTTGAATTTTAATGCGTTCCTTGAGAAAGCAAAGTTGAAAGATGATGGTAGCAATTACACGGACTGGGTCCGTAACTTGAGGATTATCCTCATTGCTGCACAGAAGAATTACGTCCTGGAAGCACCGCTGGGTGCCAGGCCTGCTGTTGGAGCAACACCAGATGTTATGAACGTCTGGCAGAGCAAAGCTGATGACTACTCGATAGTTCAGTGTGCCATGCTTTACGGCTTAGAATCGGGACTTCAACGACGTTTTGAACGTCATGGAGCATATGAGATGTTCCAGGAGTTGAAGTTAATATTTCAAGCAAATGCCCGAATTGAGAGATATGAAGTCTCCAATAAGTTCTATAGCTGCAAGATGGAGGAGAACAGTTCTGTCAGTGAGCATATACTCAAAATGTCTGGGTATAATAATCACTTGATTCAATTGGGAGTTAATCTTCCGGATGATTGCGTCATTGATAGAATTCTCCAATCACTACCACCAAGCTACAAGAGCTTCGTGATGAACTATAATATGCAAGGGATGAACAAGACTATTCCCGAGCTCTTCGCAATGCTGAAAGCTGCGGAGGTAGAAATCAAGAAGGAGCATCAAGTGTTGATGGTTAACAAGACCACTAGTTTCAAGAAAAAGGGCAAAGGGAAGAAAAAGGGGAACTTCAAGAAGAACGGCAAGCAAGTTGCTGCTCAAGAGAAGAAACCCAAGTCTGGACCTAAGCCTGAAACTGAGTGCTTCTACTGCAAGCAGACTGGTCACTGGAAGCAGAACTGCCCCAAGTATTTGGCGGATAAGAAGGATGGCAAGGTGAACAAAGGTATATGTGATATACATGTTATTGATGTGTACCTTACTAGAGCTCGCAGTAGCACCTGGGTATTTGATACTGGTTCTGTTGCTAATATTTGCAACTCGAAACAGGGACTACGGAATAAGTGGGCACTGGCAAAGGACGAGGTGACGATGCGCGTGGGAAATGGTTCCAAAGTTGATGTGATCGCGGTCGGCACGCTACCTCTACATCTACCTTCGGGATTAATATTAGACCTAAATAATTGTTATTTGGTGCCAGCGTTGAGCATGAACATTATATCTGGATCTTGTTTAATGCGAGGCGGTTATTCATTTAAATCAGAGAATAATGGTTGTTCTATTTATATGAGTAATATCTTTTATGGTCATGCACCCTTGAAGAGTGGTCTATTCTTATTGAATCTCGATAGTAGTAATACACATATTCATAATGTTGAAGCCAAAAGATGCAGAGTTGATAATGAAAGTGCAAATTATTTGTGGCACTGTCGTTTAGGTCATATCGGTATAAAGCGCATGAAGAAACACCATACTGATGGACTTTTGGAACCACTTGATTATGAATCACTTGGTACTTGCGAACCGTGCCTCATGGGCAAGATGACCAAAACACCGTTCTCCGGTACTATGGAGAGAGCAACAGATTTGTTGGAAATCATACATACCGATGTGTGCGGTCCAATGAATATTGAGGCTCGTGGCGGATATCGTTATTTTCTCACCTTCACAGATGATTTAAGCAGATATGGGTATGTCTACTTAATGAAACATAAGTCTGAAACATTTGAAAAGTTCAAAGAATTTCAGAGTGAAGTTGAAAATCATCGTAACAAGAAAATAAAGTTTCTACGATCTGATCGTGGAGGAGAATATTTGAGTTACGAGTTTGGTGTACATTTGAAAAACTGTGGAATAGTTTCGCAACTCACGCCACCCGGAACACCACAGCGTAATGGTGTGTCCGAACGTCGTAATCGTACTTTACTAGATATGGTGCGATCTATGATGTCTCTTACCGATTTACCGCTATCGTTTTGGGGTTATGCTATAGAGAGGGCCGCATTCAAGTTAAATAGGGCACCATCAAAATCCGTTGAGACGACGCCTTATGAACTGTGGTTTGGCAAGAAACCAAAGTTGTCGTCTCTTAAAGTTTGGGGCTGCGATGCTTATGTGAAAAAACTTCAACCTGATAAGCTCGAACCCAAATCGGAGAAATGTGTCTTCATAGGATACCCAAAGGAAACTGTTGGGTACACCTTCTATCACAGATCCGAAGGCAAGACATTCGTTGCTAAGAATGGATCATTTCTAGAGAAGGAGTTTCTCTCGAAAGAAGTGAGTGGGAGGAAAGTAGAACTTGACGAGGTAACTGTACCCGCTCCCTTACTGGAAAATAGTTCATCACAGAAAACTGTTTCAATGACACCTACACCAGTTAGTGAGGAAGCCAATGATAATGATCATGAAACTTCAGATCAAGATACTGCTGAACCTCGTAGATCAACCAGAGTAAGATCCGCACCAGAGTGGTACGGTAATCCTGTTCTGGAGGTCATGCTACTAGATCATGATGAACCTACGAACTATGAAGAAGCGATGGTGAGCCCAGATTCCGCAAAGTGGCTTGAAGCCATGAAATCTGAGATGGGATCCATGTATGAGAACAAAGTATGGACTTTGGTTGACTTGCCCGATGATCGGCAAGCAATTGAGAATAAATGGATCTTTAAGAAGAAGACTGACGCTGATGGTAATGTTACTGTCTACAAAGCTCGACTTGTCGCAAAAGGTTTTCGGCAAGTTCAAGGGATTGACTACGATGAGACCTTCTCACCCGTAGCGATGCTTAAGTCCGTCCGAATCATGTTAGCAATTGCCGCATTTTATGATTATGAAATTAGGTAGATGGATGTCAAAACTGCATTCCTGAATGGATTTCTGGAAGAAGAGTTGTATATGATGCAACCAGAAGGTTTTGTCGATCCAAAGGAAGCTAACAAAGTGTGCAAGCTCCAGCGATCCATTTATGGACTGGTGCAAGCCTCTCGGAGTTGGAATAAACGTTTTGATAGTGTGATCAAAGCATTTGGTTTTATACAGACTTTCGGAGAAGCCTGTATTTACAAGAAAGTGAGTGGGAGCTCTGTAGCATTTCTGATATTATATGTGGATGACATATTACTGATTGGAAATGATATAGAATTTCTGGATAGCATAAAGGGATACTTGAATAAAAGTTTTTCAATGAAAACCTCGGTGAAGCTGCTTACATATTAGGCATTAAGATCTATAGAGATAGATCAAAACGCTTAATTGGACTTTCACAAAGCACATACCTTGACAAAATTTTGAAGAAGTTCAAAATGGATCAAGCGAAGAAAGGGTTCTTGCCTGTGTTACAAGGTGTGAAATTGAGTAAGACTCAATGCCCGACCACTGCAGAAGATAGAGAGAATATGATAGATGTTCCCTATGCATCAGCCATAGGATCTATCATGTATGCAATGCTGTGTACCAGACCTGATGTATGCCTTGCTATAAGTTTAGCAGGGAGGTACCAAAGTAATCCAGGAGTGGATCACTGGACAGCGGTCAAGAACATCCTGAAATACCTGAAAAGGACTAAGGATATGTTTCTCATATATGGAGGTGACAAAGAGCTCATCGTAAAAGGTTACGTTGATGCAAGCTTTGACACTGATCCGGACGATTCTAAATCGCAAACCGGATACGTGTTTACATTAAACGGTGGAGCTGTCAGTTGGTGCAGTTCTAAACAAAGCATCGTAGCGGGATCTACATGTGAAGCGGAATACATAGCTGCTTCGGAAGCAGCAAATGAAGGAGTCTGGATGAAGGAGTTCATATCCGATCTAGGTGTCATACCTAGTGCATCGGGTCCAATGAAAATCTTTTGTGACAATACTGGTGCAATTGCCTTGGCAAAGGAATCCAGATTTCACAAAAGGACCAAACACATCAAGAGACGCTTCAACTCCATCCGGGATCTAGTCTAGGTGGGAGACATAGAGATTTGCAAGATACATACGGATCTGAATGTTGCAGACCCATTGACTAAGCCTCTTCCACGAGCAAAACATGATCAGCACCAAGGCTCCATGGGTGTTAGAATCATTACAGTGTAATCTAGATTATTGACTCTAGTGAAAGTGGGAGACTGAAGGAAATATGCCCTAGAGGCAATAATAAAGTTATTATTTATTTCCTTATAATCATGATAAATGTTTATTATTCATGCTAGAATTGTATTTACCGGAAACATAATACATGTGTGAATACATAGACAAACAAAGTGTCACTAGTATGCCTCTACTTGACTAGCTCGTTAATCAAAGATGGTTATGTTTCCTAACCATGAACAATGAGTTGTTATTTGATTAACGAGGTCACATCATTAGCAGAATGATCTGATTGACATGACCCATTCCATTAGCTTAGCACCCGATCGTTTAGTATGTTGCTATTGCTTTCTTCATGACTTATACATGTTCCTATGACTATGAGATTATGCAACTCCTGTTTACCGGAGGAACACTTTGGGTACTACCAAACGTCACAACGTAACTGGGTGATTATAAAGGAGTACTACAGGTGTCTCCAATGGTCGATGTTGGGTTGGCGTATTTCGAGATTAGGATTTGTCACTCCGATTGTCGGAGAGGTATCTCTGGGCCCTCTCGGTAATACACATCACATAAGCCTTGCAAGCATTACAACTAATATGTTAGTTGTGAGATGATGTATTACGAAACGAGTAAAGAGACTTGCCGGTAACGAGATTGAACTAGGTATTGGATACCGACGATCGAATCTCGGGCAAGTAACATACCGATGACAAAGGGAACAACGTATGTTGTTATGCGGTCTGACCGATAAAGATCTTCGTAGAATATGTAGGAGCCAATATGGGCATCCAGGTCCCGCTATTGGTTATTGACCAGATACACGTCTCGGTCATGTCTACATTGTTCTCGAACCCGTAGGGTCCGCACGCTTAAAGTTACGATGACAGTTATATTATGAGTTTATGCATTTTGATGTACCGAAGGTTGTTCGGAGTCCCGGATGTGATCACGGACATGACGAGGAGTCTCGAAATGGTCGAGACATAAAGATTGATATATTGGAAGCATATGTTTGGACATCGGAAGTGTTCCGGGTGAAATCGGGATTTTACCGGGTTACCGGGAGGTTACCGGAACCCCTCGGGAGCCATATGGGCCATCATGGGCCTTAGTGGAAAGGAGAAAGGGGCAGCCCAAGGGGGCTGCGCGCCTCCCCCCTTCCCCTAGTCCTATTAGGACTAGGAGAGGTGGCCGGCCACCCCTCTCCCTCTTTCCCCCTTGGGAATCCTAGTTGGAATAGGATTGGGGGGGGGAGTCCTACTCCCGGTAGGAGTAGGACTCCTCCTGCGCCTCTCTCTCTTGGCCGGCGCCCCCTCCCCCCTTGGCTCCTTTATATACTAAGGTAGAGGCACCCCAAAGACACACAAGTTGATCCACGTGATCTATTCCTTAGCCGTGTGCGGTGCCCCCTGCCACCATATTCCTCGATAATACTGTAGCGGAGTTTAGGCGAAGCCCTGCTGCTGTAGTTCATCAAGATCGTCACCACGCCGTCGTGCTGACGAAACTCTTCCCCGACACTTTGCTGGATCGGAGTCCGGGGATCTTCATCGAGCTGAACGTGTGCTCGAACTTGGAGGTGCCGTAGTTTCGGTGCTTGATCGGTTGGATCGTGAAGACGTACGACTACTTCCTCTACGTCGTGTCATCGCTTCCGCAGTCGGTCTGCGTTGGGTACGTAGACAACACTCTCCCCTCGTTGCTATGCATCACATGATCTTGCGTGTGCATAGGAAATTTTTTGAAATTACTACGAAACCCAACACCAACTTCATCACAAAGCGGTTTACCATACGTGCATTATACGGGAATCACAAACCCCAACACAAGTATTTTTCATGATCACCTCAACTAGCATGACTCTAATATCACTACCTCCATATCTCAAAACAATTATCAAGCATCAAATTGATCATAGCATCCAATTCCTTTCTATGATAGTTTTTATTATACCCAACTTGGATGCTCATCATTCTAGGACCAACTTTGTAACCATAGAAAATACCATGATGTTCTAAAAGACTATCAAAATAATATCAGTGAAGCATGAGAGACTAGCAATTTCTTCAAAATTAAGTCACCGCCGTGCTCTAAAAGATATAAGTGAAGCACTAGAGCAAAAACTATCAAGCTCAAAAGATATAAGTGAAGCACATAGAGTATTCTAGCAAATTCTAATCAAGTAGGCTTCTTCCAAAAGGTGTGTACAGCAAGGATGATTGTGGTAAACTGAAAAGCAAAGACTAATATAATACACGACGCTCCAAGCAAAACACATATCATGTGGCGAATAAAAATATAGCTCCAAGTAAAGTTACCAATGAACGAAGACGAAAGAGGGGATGCCTTCCCGGGGCATCCCAAAGCTTAGGCTTTTGGCTATCCTTGAATATCTTGGGGTGCCATGGGCATCCCCAAGCTTAGGCTCTTGCCACTCCTTATTCCATAGTCCATAAAAGCTTTACCCAAAACTTGAAAACTTCACAACACAAAACTCATCAGGAAATCTTATAAGCTCCGTTAGTGAAAGAAAACAAAACCACCACATAAGGTACTGTAATGAACTCATTCTTTATTTATTTTGGTGTTAAACCTACTGTATTCCAACTTCTCTATGGTTTATAAACTATTTTACTAGCCATAGATGCATCAAAATAAGCAAACAACACACGAAAAACAGAATCTGTCAAAAACAGAATAGTCTGTAGCAATCTGTAACTAACGCAAACTTCTCGAACTCTAAAAATCCTAAAAAAATAGGAAGTCCTGGACAATTTTTCTATTGATCAGCAGAAAAAAGAATCAACGCAAAATCACGTTTATGTGATTTAACAAAATTAAATTGGTGCGCACGAAGTTTCTGTTTTTTCAGCAGAATCACATCAACTATCATCATAGGTTATCCTATAGGTTCTACTTGGCACAAACACTAATTAAAAGATAAAAACACGTCTAAAACAGAAGGTAGATGCAAGATTTATTAAATAACAACAAAAAAATATTGGGTTGTCTCCCAACAAGCGCTTTTATTTAAAGCCTTTTTAGCTAGGCATTGAGATTTCAATGATGCTCACATGAAAGACAAGAATTGAAGCACAAAGAGAGCATCATAAAACATGTGACAAATACACTTAAGTCTAACATACTTCCTATGCATAGGCATCTTTTAAGCAAACAAATTATCAAGGCAAGCAAAAACTAGCATATGGAAGGAAGAACAAAGAGATGATAGCAATCTCAACATGAAGAGAGGTAATTTAGTAACATGAAAATTTCTACAACCATATTTTCCTCTCTCATAATAATTAGATGTAGGATCATAAGCAAATTCAACAAAATAACTATCACATAAAATATTTCCAACACAATCCACATGCATGCGAAGTTGACACTCTTCCAAAATAGTGGGATTAACATTAACTAAAGTCATGATTTCTCCAAACCCATTTTTATCAAAAATACCATAAGATTGAACATTCTCCAAATATGTGGGATCTAAAGTTGACACTCTTCCAAACCCACTTTCAATATTATTGCAAACATTATTATCAATCTCATATTCATCATGGGGCTTAAATAAATTTTTGAGATCATAAGAAGAATCACTCCAATCATGATCATTGCAACAAATAGTAGACATAGCAAAACTAGCATCCCCAAGCTTAGGGTTTTGCATATTATTAGCACAATTGAAATCAAGAGAATTTATAGTAAAATCATTTCAATCATGCTTTTTATTCAAAGATCTATCGTGAATCACTTCATAAAGTTCTTCATCACAATTTTCAAATTCACAAATTTCAAGAAAAACTTCATAAAGATAATCTAGTGCACAAAACTCACTAGCAATTGGTTCATCATAATTGGATCTCTTAAAAAGATTAGCAAGCGGATGAGGATCCATAGATCTTAGGTTCTCTGTTTAGTAATAAACAAAAAACTACTCCAACCAAACAAGCCAAGTAGGACATCAAAGCAAACAAAAAGACGAACAGAAGAAGGGCGAATAAAACGGCAAGGGTGAAGTGGGGGAGAGGAAAACAAGAGGGAAATGGCAAATAATGTAAATGCAAGGGAGATGGGTTTGTGATGGGTACTTGGTATGTCTTGACTTGAGCGAAGACCTCCCAGGCAACGGCGCCAGAACGTCTTGAGCTTGCGTTGGTTTTCCTTGAAGAGGAAAGGGTGATGCAGCAATAGTAGCGTAAGTATTTCCCTCGGTTTTTGAGAACCAAGGTATCAATCCAGTAGGAGGCTTCTCAAAAGTCCCATGCACCTACACAAACAAAAAAAGAACTCGCAACCAACGCAATAAAGGGGTTGTCAATCCCTCAAAGGCCACTTGCGAAAGTGAGATCTAATAGAGACGGTATGATAAGATAAATATATTTTTGGTATTTTATAATATAGATGCAAAAAGTAAAAAATGCAAATAAAAGTAGATTGGAAGCAAATATGATAAGAGATAGACCCGGGGGCCATAGGTTTCACTAGTGGCTTCTCTCAAGATAGCATAAGTATTATGGTGGGTGAACAAATTACTGTCGAGCAATTGATAGAAAAGCAAATAATTATGAGATTATCTAGGCATGATCATGTATATAGGCATCACGTCCGCGACAAGTAGACCGACTCCTGCCTGCATCTACTACTATTACTCCACACATCGACCGACTCCTGCCTGCATCTAGAGTATTAAGTTCATAAGAACAGAGTAACGCATTAAGCAAGATGACATGATGTAGAGGGTTAAACTCATGCAATATGATATAAACCCCATCTTTTTATCCTTGATGGCAACAATACAATACGTGCCTTGCAACCATTTCTGCCACTGGGTAAGGACAGCGCAAGATTGAACCCAAAGCTAAGCACTTCTCCCGTGGCAAGAAAGATCAATCTAGTAGGCCAAACCAAACTGATAATTCGAAGAGACTTGCAAAGATAACTCAATCATACATAAAAGATTTCATAGGAGATTCAAATATTTCTCATAGATAAACTTGATCATAAACCCACAATTCATCGGATCTCGACAAACACACCGGAAAAAGAGTTTACATTGAATAGATCTCCACAAGAGAGGGGGGGAACATTGTATTGAGATCCAAAAAGAGAGAAGAAGCCATCTAGCTAATAACTATGGACCCGAAGGTTTGTGGTAAACTACCCCGAACTCATCGGAAGGGCTATGGTGTTGATGTAGAAGCCCTCCGTGATCGATTCCCCCTCCGACGGAGCGCCGACGAAGGCTCCAAGATGGGATCTCACGGATACAGAAGGTTACGATGGTGGAAATTGTGTTTCATTGGCTCCCTGGATGTTTTCGGGGTATGTAGGCTTATATAGGACGAAGAAGTACGTCGGTGGCTGCCCGAGGGGCCCACAAGACAGGGGGCGCCCTATAGGGGGGGGCGCCCTACCCTCTCGTGGCCGCCTCGGCTGCTTCTTGACTTGCACTCCAAGTCCTATGGATCACGTTCATTCAAAAAATCACGCTCCCGAAGGTTTCATTCCGTTTGGACTCCGTTTGATGTTCCTTTTCTTCGAAATACTGAAATAGGCAAAAAAACAGCAATACGGGCTGGGCCTCCGGTTAGTAAGCTAGTCCCAAAAATGACATAAATGTGTAAAATAAAGCCCATAAACATCCAAAAGGGGTAATATAATAGCATGGAACAATCAAAAATTATAAATACGTTGGAGACGTATCAAGCTTCATCGCGTTTTACGATATGGAGCCGCCGCCAAGCCCTAATCTCTCTCGGGAGGGCTGATCTGGAGTCCGTTCGGGGCTCCGGAGAGGGGGATTCGTCGCCGTCGTCATCATAAACCATCCTCCATCACCAATTTCATGATGCTCACCGCCGTGTGTGAGTAATTCCATCGTAGGCTTGCTGGACGGTGATGGGTTTGATGAGATTTACCATGTAATCAAGTTAGTTTTGTTAGGGTTTGATCCATAGTATCCACTATGTTCTGAGATTGATGTTGCTATGACTTTGCTATGCTTAATGCTTGTCACTAGGGCCGGAGTGCCATGATTTCAGATCTAAACCTATTGTGTTTTCATGAATATATGTGAGTTCTTGATCCTATCTTACAAGTCTATAGTCACCTATTATGTGTTATGATCCGACAACCCCAAAGTGATAATAATCGGGATACTTCTCAGTGATGACCATAGTTTGAGGAGTTCACGTATTCACTATGTGTTAATGCTTTGGTCCGTACTCTATTAAAATGAGGCCTTAATATCCCTTAGTTTCCATTTGGACCCCGCTGCCACGGGAGGGTAGGACAAAAGATGCCATGCAAGTTCTTTTCCATAAGCACGTATGACTATATTCAGAATACATGCCTACATTACATTGATGAATTGGAGCTAGTTATGTGTCACCCTATGTTATAACTATTACATGAGGAATCGCATCCGACATAATTATCCATCACTGATCCAATGCCTACGAGCTTTTCACATATCGTGCTTTGCTTATTTACTTTATCGTTGTTGCTATTACAATTACTACAAAACTGCTACTGTTACTTTTTCCACTGTTACCGTTATTTCAATACTACTTTGCTACTAAATACTTTGCTGCAGATACTAAGTTATCCAGGTGTGGTTGAAGTGACAAATCAAATGCTAATACTTGAGAATATTCTTTGGCTCCCCTTGTGTCGTATCAATAAATTGGGTTGAATACTCTACTCTCAAAAATTGTTGCGATCCCCTATACTTGTGGGTTATCAAGACTATTTTCTGGCGCCATTACCGGGAGCATAGCTCTATTCTTGTCACTTGAGATTTATATCTGCTGATCACTATGAAGAACTTGAAAGACAAAAGAACTAAGACTTATCCCTCAACTACGAGTGGAGGTAAGGAACTGCCATCTAGCTCTCCACTAGATTCTCCCTCTGTTATGAGTAAAGTTGCAACACCTAAACCTGCTTCTGCTATTAATTCTGATATGTCGCATGTTATTGATGATGCCACTTCTGCTACGCATGATACTTATGATGAAACTACTTCTATGGTTGATACTACTATGCCATTAGGTGAATTTCTTGATGAACAACTTGCTAGGGTTAGAGAGAATCAAATTATTGAAAATGAAATTATTGAAGATAGTGATTGTCGGTGTCAAAACTGGCGTATCTCGGGTAGGGGGTCCCGAACTGTGCGTCTAGGCGGATGGTAATAGGAGACAAGGGACATGATGTTTTACCCAGGTTCGGGCCCTCTTGATGGAGGTAAAACCCTACGTCCTGCTTGATTAATATTGATGACATGTGTTACAAGAGTAGATCTACCACGAGATCAAGGAGGCTAAACCCTAGAAGCTAGCCTATGGTATGATTATTGTTCGTCCTATGGACTAAAGCCATCCGGTTTATATAGACACCGGAGAGTGCTAGGGTTACACAGAGTCGGTTACAATGGTAGGAAATCTACATATCTGTATCGCCAAGCTTGCCTTCCACGCCAAGGAAAGTCCCATCTAGACACGGGACGAAGTCTTCAATCTTCTATCTTCAATCTTCTATCTCCGGCCGATGATGATAGTTCGGCTATCCGAACACCCCCTAGTCCGGAACTCCCTCAGTAGCCCCTGAACCAGGCTTCAATGACGACGAGTCCGGCGCGCATGTTGTCTTCGGCATTGCAAGGCAGGTTCTTCCTCCGAATAATTTATAGAAGATTGTGAACACCAGGATAGTGTCCGGCTCTGCAAAAATAAATTCCACGTACCACCATAGAGAGAATAATATTACACAAGTTCAATTTGCTGACGTATTTTGTGGCTTGACGTCATGCCATTACCAAGCCTTTACTCAAATTGTTTTTATTGTTCCACCTCCGTGTGTTTAGCGAGGCGGTTTCCTTGGCACGTCTTGTCGAAGCAGAGATCGTGTTCCCCTTATTCCGGGATTCCCATCAATACAGACGTGGGTAACCCAACCGCGCCATTGATTGTGACGCTTGGGAGATAAGCGAGTTTTACCAGGCCGGTGGGGACACATGTTCTTGTCCGCCCATATAAGGGGACAAAGATCCAACCCTTTTACCTGCGCCTTCTTCCTCCTTGGCTTATCCATCTCCGGGAACTCGAGCTCTAGCGCCCAAGTCCGCACTTCTCATCTCAACCTTCTCCAACCATGTCCGGAGCGGGAGGCAAGTGGATGGCCTCCTCCGTCACGGAGGGGAAGATCTAGAAGCTGCGCGACACCGGATATTTGTCCAGCGACATCGCGCACCCGCTCCCCGACGAGGGAGAGCTCATCCCCACCCCCAGGCCCCATGAGAAGGTAGTATTTCTTCCCCATTTCCTCCGCAGACTGGGCTTCCCACTTCATCCCTTTGTCCGAGGGCTCATGTTCTACTACGACCTAGATTTCCATGATCTGGCCCCGAATTTCATCCTCAACATCTCGGCGTTTATCGTTGTATGTGAGGCCTTCCTCTGCATCCAGCCCCACTTCATCTTGTGGCTCAAGACCTTCAGTGTCAAGCCGAAGGTTGTGAAGGGCAGCCAAGCGGAGTGCGGAGGCGCCATGGTGGGCAGGATGTCCCACGTTACGTGGCTGGAGGGCACTTTCATGGAAACCATCAAGGGGTGGCAATCGGGGTGGTTCTACATCACCGAGCCGCGTGACCCTGATTGGGCAGCTGCCCCCGAATTCAGATCCGGCATCCCTACATGGCTCACCTCCTGGAAAGAGAGTGGCCGGATCTGGGGGACAAGAAGCTCAAGCTTGTCAACATAGTCCAGGTCATGCTCATCCAGAAGCTGGTGGACAAGAAGCTCAAGCTTGTCAACGTAGTCCAGGTCATGCTCATCCGCCGGATTCTACCGTGCCAACAACGGGGCTTCAACATGTGGGAGTTTGATCCGGTGTAGCACCAGACCCTGAGCGGGCTCTTCGACACTACGCACGAAGATGTCTGGAAGGTGCTGTTCAAGGGCGCCAAAGCTCCCGCATCCGCTACCAAAGATCGCGGATTCCGCTCGCAGCGTCCAGCTGACGAGGTAAGTGATTTCACCACTTGTTTTCCATAGTTTGACTCTATGCGGGATCTAAACTCCCTTTACCTTTGACAAGAATGGCTGGCGAAGGCCGAACGGACTATCTGTCCGGCCCCATTGCCAGAGGACCCAGTGGATGCCCGCCTAACGGGGCTGCTGGCTCCGGCACCCGACGTGGTGCCGGAGAAGAAGGCCAAGAAGAAGGCCACAGGGACTCGGAAGAGTTCCCATTTTCAGGTGCTATCGGATGTTGAATCCGAGGCCGACTCCTCCCACCAAGGCGAGGAGGAGAATAAGAAAGCCTCTCCCCCAGCGGGGAGGGAAGAAAAGGAAGGCCTCCCCAACAAGGGAGGCCGAAGGGTCCAAGAAGGGAAAAACTCTTCCCCCGGACTGCTCCGCCAACCACAGTGACGATGACAAGGACTGGCCTCCAAGGGCCAAGCCCCTGGCGAGATCGTAAGTATTCGGACTCCCGAATAACTTCAAGGTTTTTATTTTTCGCCACATAATGTCTTTCTAATGCCGCATACAACCCTGCAGTCCGCCTAAGGATGATCTTCCCGCCTCGTCGAGCGGGTCCTTAGGTGCGTCGGATATGGATTCTCTTCCGACGGCCTCCACCCCCCGTGATGCGGACGATGCTGAGGTGGGATCCCAGGAAGGGATCCACCAGGAGGAGAGGGCCCCGAAGGTGTCGCAGGACAACCTCCCGGACTTTGCACCGGACTCGGCCCCGGAACCCACAGTGGCTCCGGAGTCCGGCGGGTGACCCCTTCGCAAGAAGGGCAAGACCGTGACGCCGGCTGCCTCCGTCCAACCGGAGGTACCGGATAACTTGCTGGACGTGCTCAACGGCGCCTCCATCGAAGAGGAACACTGCACTGTTATGAGTGCGGTGATTCAGAAGGTGCAGCTCGCCAAGAGCGGGTTGACCGAAGCCTGCAGCAGCCTTCTAACAGGCTTTGAGGTAAGAATTTCAAAATGTATAAAATGGTACCGCATAGACAGTAGCCCCTGATGCTCGATTTGGTGTTCGGAAAGAAAAGCCGGACTGAGGATCTAAAAAGATATACGCAGGAGTTATATAAAAAATATGTCAATATGCGATTGCAGGCTGTGTTGCTGACCTCTGCCGCACTGACTGCGAAGGTCAATACTTTGAAGGAAAACCTCGAGCGGTCCGAGAACGAGCTTGGCCGTGCCAAGAAGCAGCTCGAGGACAAGGAAGGTGAGTAACACTTGAGTAAAATTGTACCTTACAGAAAAGGATTTTGGTTGCGAAAAGAATGACAAGGATAACGTGGGTATTGCAGGGGCCACTAACGAGGTGGCGACCCTGAAAGAGGCGGTGGCCGCGACCGAACGAAATGCGGCCGCAGAGCGCACCGAGCGAGAGAAACAGGAGGCACGGGTGGCGGAGGTACGGCAAGAGCTCCAGGATCTCGTGAAAAAACATGAGAGCCCGGAGCATGACTCGAAGACTCGAGAGTCTGAGCTTGCAACGGCTCTTGAGAGTGCCAAAGCCGCTAAGGCCGAAGCCTACAAGACCCTCCAGGAGATTGAGGCGGTGAAGAAAATAGCAGCGGGTAAGGCATTTTTCATGCAAAGTAAGCATGTGAGTGTTTATTACCTGTTGCTTACCCGAATTCGGAGCTCTCCAGGAGCGTTCGCAGATCTTCCCCGCAGCATGTCCGATGCTGCCGCATTCTACCGGGCCGAGGAGGGGAGCTCGACAGAGAAGGTCGTCTGGTCTCAGTATGCTGAGGCCGGACATCCGGTGCCCCTTAGCGACCAGCTGAAGCAGCTGGTCGAGCTCCACAAGGCGGCCGAACAGGCCATGAAGGGCCTCATAGTTCGGCTGTGGCCTAAGGAGACCATGCCTGGGAGCTACTTCGGCCTGGTGCGGCGGTTGGTCGATGCGTGCCCGTGGGTTGAAGTCATCAAGCATTCCGCCTGTATTGAGGGTGCCCGTCGGGCCCTTGCCCGCGCGAAGGTGCATTGGGGCAAGATGGATGCCCAGAAGCTTGTGACCGACCCGCCACCAGAGGGCAAGGAGCATCGCATGCCCGAGATGTATTATAAGAGTGTGCTGAAGGGCGCCCGCACTATTGCGGGGGAGTTCTCCAAAGATGTAATTTTTGAGTAGACTCGCATTTTTGTTATCCTGTGTGCTGAAAACTTAGTTCATATGCGCTAAGCAACGCTTGTTAATTTAAAACATTACCTTCTATGCGGCTGTTTATCAAATCTGAGAGATGGCAAGTCGTCGGCTTCAGCCCCCATGCCACAAGTGCTGGGGTGTTCGGGATAAACTTGAGCACTCTTGTTCCCATTTTTGGGTCCATCTAGGGAGGTGCTCAACACAGCGAACAAGGCAACCGGACTTATAATGCTTGAACACTCTCACTTAGCCATAGAATTCTATAATTTTAAATTTCGGCGAAGCCCCTAGTCTTCGGAAGGCCGAATTTGGGGCGCTATCCACGCCTGGGCCGGACAAGATCCGGCTCCTCGCTCTAAGCGGCATAAGTCTTTAAGGACTCGCAAAAACCTCTCGAACAGCAACCGGCTCTCGCCTCATCATGACGGTCAGTTTTAGCTTTCTCCACTGAGGCGTTAACCCAGCTCAACTGGGGCGCAATCACAGTGGTTCTCCCAGTGCTACCTTTGCCGATACAACGGAACGTAAGGTACCAAAACATGGGAGCCGGGCAAACCCAACTATTGACCCAAGACATGATTAGGAGCTGATGCATATAATGCTATAAGTTCGGGGTGCCACACTTGTGTAAGTGTTCGGACTTGTCACACCATGATGCGGGAACCATAAGCCCCTGGTGTGTTTTAACCGTACCAAAGTGTACGGATGCGACATGTCGTAAATGAACATATGTATGAAAAAGAAATGCAATTATAAGCAAAAAGGTGCTACATTGTTTTATTCAATAAGTGCTGCTATGAATGCAGAACGATACAAATAGTGCGATAAGCAAGGGATGGGACTGGTAAACATGTCCCCCTCCAAGGGTAGGCTGCGGACTGGTGTATAAAAATGCTCGTAATGGAGACCACCTGTATATTCCTTGTAGCCTTTGATCCTTCCCTGGCTGTTGCATCGTGAGTTCGGTCGGTCTGCTGCCGGACAGGGCCTCTGACGAACGGAGTCTTGTAGGTAAAAAATAAAAGGTGAAAAGAAAAAAAGAACGACGCACTTGAGAGCCCCTAGTGTGGTTGAGCAGCAGTCTGCGCTTATTGTGGTCATGCCCCTCTCCCCATGCCCATGGTATCTTCAGAGTGTAATGGTGTACGCAAAGGACCTGTTTGGATGTTTTGCAGGGGCTGGGGTTGGGGCCACACTGCTACGCATGCTCGGAACATGCTAGGTGGTCTTGTTGTAGGTTACTCCGGGCGCGCTTAGCTATGTCCGGCCGCTTAACGGTCGGACTCGAGAATTGCCTTAAGAGGCTGCATTGTACTTCTGCTGCGAGAGCCGCTGTATGTTCCTCCATTCGGAGAGAACGTTCAGTGTTTCCGTTGACCATGATGACGCCTCTAGGGCCTGGCATCTTGAGCTTGAGGTATGCGTAGTGCGGCACCGCGTTGAACGTTGCAAACGCGGTACGTCCAAGCAAGGCATGATAGCCGCTGCGGAACGAGACTATGTCGAAGATTAACTCCTCGCTTCGGAAGTTATCCGGGGATCCGAAGACCACTTCCAGTGTAACTGAGCCTGTACAATTGGCTTCTACACCTGGTATGACGCCTTTAAAGGTCGTCTTGGTAGGTTTAATCCTTGAGGGGTCTATGCCCATTTTGCACACTGTATCCTGATAAAGCAGGTTCAGGCTGCTGCCGCCGTCCATCGGGACTCTGGTGAGGTGAAATCCATCAACGATTGGGTCTAAGACCAATGCAGCGAATCCGCCGTGGTGGATGCTGGTGGGGTGGTCCCTTCGGTCAAAAGTGATCGGGCAAGAGGACCATGGATTGAACTTCGGGGCGACTGGCTCCATCGCGTATACATCCCTGAGTGCACGCTTCCGCTCCCTTTTGGGTATGTGCGTTGCGTATATCATGTTCACCGTCCGCACCTGTGGGGGGAAACCCTTCTGTCCTCTATTGTTCGGTGGTCGGGTCTCTTCCTCGTCATCGCTATGCAGCCCCTGGTCATTGTTTTCGGCAATTAACTTGCCTGCCTGCTTGAATACCAAATAGTCCCTATTGGTGTGGTTAGCTGGCTTTTCGGGGGTGTCGTGTATCTGGCACAAGCGGTCGAGTATTCGGTCCAAATTGGACGGACCCAGAGCAGTTCTTTTGAATGGCTTTTTCCGCTGACCGGGTTTAGAGCCTCTGAATCCGGCATTGACTGTCGTATCCTCACTATTGTCGCCGTTGATGCGGCGCTTGTTTTTATTACGACGCGACCTGCCATTTCGGTCCTTGAAATCTGGACTGCCAGAATGTTTGTTGAGGTTGTTGCTGCGTGCTAGCCAGTTATCCTCGCCCGTGCAGAAGCGGGTCATGAGTGATGTGAGGGCTGCCATGGATTTCGGCTTTTCCTGTCCCAGGTGCCGGGCAAGCCACTCGTCGCGGATGTTATGCTTGAAGGCCGCGAGGGCCTCCACATCCGGACAGTCGACGATTTGGTTTTTCTTGGTTAAGAACCGTGTCCAGAATTGTCTGGCCGATTCGTCTGGCTGCTGAATTATGTGGCTTAGGTCATCAGCATCTGGTGGTCGCACATACGTGCCTTGGAAGTTATCGAGGAATGTGGCTTCCAGGTCTTCCCAACTCCCAATTGACTCTGCTGGCAAGCTGTTAAGCCAATGCCGGGCTGGTCCTTTAAGCTTGAGGGGAAGATATTTGATGGCGTGAAGATCGTCACCGCGGGCCATGTGGATGTGAAGAAGATAGTCTTCGATCCAAACCGCGGGGTCTGTTGTGCCATCGTAAGATTCGATATTAACGGGTTTGAACCCTTCGGGGATTTGATGATCCATTACTTCATCTGTGAAGCATAGTGGGTGTGCGGCGCCTCTGTACTGGGCGATATCACGACGGAGCTCAAAAGAGCTTTGTCTGTTTTGTTCAGCCCGGCCGGACTTACTGTGTCCGGCGCGACGGTTGTCGTCACGTACCATGGGGCGCCCACACGATCCATAGATCGATCTTGATTGTCTTGCCTTATCCTCCAATATATCTCGCAAGTCCGGAGCGTTCCCCTGTGGCCTTGTGCTTTTCGAGCGATGTCGGGGTACGGGTCTAGTGAAGGGCCTAGAGGCCTCTCTGTCGCGACCACGGGGTGGTCGGTCAGCCGTATTGTCTCCTGGTGATGCGGGCTCATACGCTTCCTCCTCTAATCGGGAGAGCAGCTTGCGTTTAGGGTAGCTTTTGGAGGGGCGTTCGAGCTCATGCTCTTCGGCCGCGAGGACTTCAGTCCATCTGTCGGCTAGCAGATCTTGATCAGCTCTTAAGCTGTTGCTGCTTTTTCTTGAGGCTGTTTGCCATGGCCATAAGCCTGCGTTTAAAATGCTCTTGTTCGACGGGATCCTCAGGAATGACGAATTCATCGTCATCGAGGCTTGCTTCGTCTCCGAAGGGAGGCATATAATCCTCTACCTCTTCTTCTGCCGCTCTCTCATGAGGGCTGGCGTCTTCATCCTCCTGTGCTGGATCTTGCTGGAGTGGGTTGTCTTTGGCACTGTCCGGTGTATTGTTATCTCCGGTGCCAGAATCTTCATTCTTGCTGTGGCGGGATTTAGAGCGGCGCCGCTGACGCCGGCGCTTGGGCTATCTCTTGGAGGGGTCATCCTCCTCTGTTCCTTCGCCATTCCCATCCTTTGGGATATCCACCATGTATATGTCATATGATGAGGTTGCTTTCCAGTGCCCGGTCGGCGCTGGTTCTTGGTCGTCTCCGGCATCGTCGTCCATACCGTCGATGTCTTCGGAGTCGTAATCTAGCATGTCGGTTAGATCGTCGACAGTGGCTACCAAGTGGGTGGTGGGTGGGCTTTGAATTTCTTCGTCGTCCGCATCCCAACCGTCCTGACCGCAGTCCGGCCAGGGCTCTCCTGATAACGAGAGATGTTTTAGCGAACTCAAGATGTCACCAAAAGGTGAGTGTTGAAAGATGTCCACTGCAGTGAACTCCATGATTGGCACCCAATCGGATTCGATCGGAGGGGGCGCGGGAGGTTCGGAGTCCGGCAAGGAGTCCGGCACCTCGGAGTCACGAGCTTCATGAGGGACAAGGTCAGTGTTCGGCTCTATCGCCGTAGAGGTTGCCACTTCCGAGGCGGTGTCTAGCCATCCGTCCTCAATCTGCGCAGCCAGCTCCGAATTGAAGATAGGAGCGGGTTCGAGTGTGGCCTCCAGGGTACTGTCCGGCTGCAGAGGTAAATCATGCTCGCCATGACAGTGCAGCATGCTTGGTTGTGGCTCGAATCCATCGAGGATCAAGTCCCCATGGATGTTAGCCGTGAAGTTCAAACTTCCAAATCTGACCTGACGGCCAGGGGCGTAGCTTTCGATCTGCTCCAGTTGGCCAAGTGAATTGGCCCGCAGTGTAAAGCCGCCGAATACGAAGATCTGTCCGGGGAGAAAGGTCTCACCCTAGACTGCGTCGTTGATGATGGTCGAAGAAGCCATCGAGCCTATCGGTGACGACACAGAGGAACTCTCAATGAAAGCACCAATGTCGGTGTCAAAACCGGCGGATCTCGGGTAGGGGGTCCCGAGTTGTGCGTCTAGGCGGATGGTAACAGGAGACAAGGGACACGATGTTTTACCCAGGTTCGGGCCCTCTTGATGGAGGTAAAACCCTATGTCCTGCTTGATTAATATTGATGATGTGTGTTACAAGAGTAGATCTACCACGAGATCAAGGAGGCTAAACCCTAGAAGCTAGCCTATGGTATGATTATTGTTCGTCCTATGGACTAAAGCCATCCGGTTTATATAGACACCGGAGAGGGCTAGGGTTACACAGAGTCGGTTACAACGGTAGGAAATCTACATATCCGTATCACCAAGCTTGCCTTCCACGCCAAGGAAAGTCCCATCCGGACACGGGACGAAGTTTTCAATCTTCTATCTTCATAGTCCTGGAGTCCGGCCGATGATGATAGTTCGGCTATCTGGACACCCCCTAGTCCGGAACTCCCTCAGTGATGATGGAGGTTCTCCCCCTAAGTATGAATTACCTGTTGTTCCTGAGGGTTATTGAGGGAGTCCCGGACTAGGGGGTGTCCGGATAGCCGAACTATCATCATCTGCCGGACTCCAAGACTATGAAGATACAAGATTGAAGACTTCGTCCCGTGTCCGGATGGGACTTTCCTTGGCGTGGAAGGCAAGCTTGGCGATACGGATATGTAGATCTCCTACCATTGTAACCGACTTTGTGTAACCCTAGCCCTCTTCGGTGTCTATATAAACCGGATGGCTTTAGTCCATAGGACGAACAACAATCATACCATAGGCTAGCTTCTAGGGTTTAGCCTCCTTGATCTCGTGGTAGATCCACTCTTGTAACACACATCATCAATATTAATCAAGCAGGACGTAGGGTTTTACCTCCATCAAGAGGGCCCGAACCTTGGTAAAACATCGTGTCCCTTGTCTCCTGTTACCATCTGCCTAGACGCACAGTTCGGGACCCCCTACCCGAGATCCGCCGGTTTTGACACCGACATTGGTGCTTTCATTGAGAGTTCCTCTGTGCCGTCACCATCAGGAAGGATGCCTTTTCCCGTCTTTAAAGACGGCACCGTCGTCAAGGGAGCTTTGGTCGCCGGCCAGACTATCCGGCTAGGCGGTTTTCTTATGACCGCCTGTTCGGCCACCGCTCCGACAATGACCTCTTAGGTCATTAAAAGCGATCTTCACGTCAGCTCGGAATTCGCCAAGCAGCTAGATCCGATTGAGATCTCCTCCGTAAACGAGCTCTTGGATCGCATCGCCGCCCTGGGAGTCGCTACCGACTACGATCAGATTGGGCTTAAAACCGATCTGAGAGAAATTAACTCTCCCCAGGTTACCCACCACGTTGTTGTGGTAGAGGAACAATGCAGCGACTCTTCTTCTATGTTAAAAACCAACTATGTCCGGATTCCCGATCCGACCATGCCGGAATCCCGCGGAGGGACGGACGCTAATCAAATACTGAACCTAAAGTCAGGCATCGGACCAGATTTGTTGGAAAGGGTCCAGCAAACCAAGCTTCCGAATCCGGAAGCTTCTTGGCCTTTGAGCCTCAGATCGGGCGGGGTTCCGAACTTGATTCCACCCGCCCACCCAAACATAAGCGATCTATCTCAAATACGGCAAGAGCCCGATGAAACAGTACATCATTACTGGGCTAGATTCCTCCTTGTTATGAACAGGATAAAGGACTGCCGTGAAGAAAGCGCGATTTCAATCTTCTGCAACAATTGCACGGACAAGGGAATCATAAATGCCATCAGCCGTTGCGAAGTTATACGCTTCGTCGACCTAGCGACCATTGTACAAAAATATTGCGTGATGGAGAGTGCATGGAAAACCGAAACTAGGTTTTGGGACAATCCGTCCCTGAATACAACCCCAGTCCGAAATAAAAGGGTGCGTCATATTGAAGCACCTGGGTTAAAAACCAAAAAGCAAAAACCCCCTAAAGGGTACGGAACCGTACTGGAGGGATGGCTCAATGGACCCTGCAAAATCCACAGTACAGAGGGCGCCACTCCAACACATAGCCTTCGAGCATGTTGGATATTACGGCAGGTGGCCAAAAGTGGCGAAGGCTTTTTAGCCCCGGGCAACCAGCCCAGCACCACCATACGGTATTAACAGTCTTCGAGACTTTCGCATCAAATAACATGCGGAAACGAACAATCCGCAGCCTCGCCGAAGTCTACCAAGTAGCAACAACAAATCCATGGAGTGACACGGCTATCACCTTCAATGCCAGCGACGAACCTAAATTCCGAACAGCTAGAGCACCAGCCGCATTGGTCCTCAGTCCGATAGTGGACGGCTTTCGTCTTACCAAGGTACTCATGGATGGCGGCAGCGGATTAAACCTCATCTACGAAGAAACTCTTCAAAAAATGGAAATTGACTGGAGCCGCATCGAGCGGAGTAGCACAACCTTCAGGGGAATAATCCCTAGTCGAGAAGTACGCTGCACAGGAAAAATCACACTAGATGTAGTGTTCGGCTCACCGGACAATTACAGGTCCGAAGAGGTCACGTTCCAAGTGGCCCCATTCGTCAGTGGATATCACGCCTTGTTAGGGCGAGAGGCATTCACAATCTTCCAAGATATACCCCATTACGGGTACATGAAGCTCAAAATGCCTGGACCCAATGGAAGAATCACTCTCGCTAGTGATCTAGATACAGCACTCCGTACTGAAAATAAGACAGCCGCACTGGCCCTAGAGGCATTATCCGAAGCCCTAGCGGCAGAGGAACTAACTGCGCTGCACTACACGGTGGATAGGGACGATGTGATACTTGACAAGAGGTCCAAGTCCACCTCTTTCAAACCAGTAGACGAAATAGTCAAATTTCAGGTCCATCCAACGGACCCCACAAAGACGGCATCCATTGGGGCACAATTAAATCCTGATGTAGAAGCCGCACTACGAGAATTCCTCCGGGAAAATTGGGACATTTTTGCCTGGCACCCTTCAGACATGCCAGGAATCCCACGCAGGCTGGCAGAGCACAGCCTAAATATCCTAAAAGGATTCAAGCCAGTCAAACAAGCTCTTCGGCAATTTTCCGAATCCAAAAGACAGGCAATGGGAGAGGAGCTAGCCAAGCTCTTAGAAGCCGGATTCATCAGAGATATCAAACATCCGGAGTGGCTAGCCAACCTAGTAATGGTACCAAAAAAGGACAAATCCTGGAGCCTCTGCGTCGATTTCAAAGACCTTAACAAGGCCTGTCCAAAAGACCCTTTCGCTCTCCCTCGCATCGACCAAATCATCGACGCTACCGCAGGGCACGATTCATTGTGCTTCCTCGATGCATACTCCAGATACCATCAAATCAAGATGGCGGAAAAAGACTAGGCCGCAACGGCATTCATTACTCCATATGGGCCATTCTGCTTCAACACAATGCCCTTCGAACTCAAAAACGCCGGTGCAACATATCAGCGCATGATTCAGACATGCCTGGCTACCCAGATAGGCAAAACAGTAGAGGCATACGTAGACGATGTGGTCGTCAAGACCAAACACGTCGAAACTCTAGTAGACAACTTGAGGGTGACATTTGACAACCTCCGAGCATATGACATTAAGCTCAACCCAGAAAAATGTGTCTTTGGAGTACCAGCCGGAAAGCTTTTGGGCTTCATTGTATCCGGTAGAGGAATTGAAGCAAACCCAGCCAAGATCCGAGCTCTGTCACAATTGGATATCCCAAAAGACCTCAAGCAAATACAAAAACTAACTGCGTTCGTAGCGGCTCTACGCCCCTTCATCTCCCGTTTGGGAGAAAAGGCTCTGCCCCTCTATCGCCTCCTCCGGCGCACCAAACACTTCGAATGGACGGATGCCACCACGGCTGGACTCGAAGAAATCAAGGCCATACTGGCAACAAATCCGGTCCTGGCCGCGCCCAACCTGGGCGAACCTATGTTATTATATATCGCAGCAACACATCACGTTGTTAGCGCAGTACTCGTCGTCGAACGAGAAACAGAAGGGCACAGATTCCCTCTTCAAAAACCAGTGTACTACGTATCCACTGTCTTAACTCCATGCAAGTCCCGGTACCCACATTATCAAAAGATAGCGTATGCGGTGTTCATGGCATCCCGGAAGCTGCGACACTACTTTCAAGAGTGTTCCATAACGGTGGCCTCCGAAGTCCCTCTCAACGATATTATAAACAATCGCGACGCAACGGGCAGGATTGCAAAATGGGCCATTGAGCTCTTACCATTTAACATAACCTACAAACCACTTCGAGCTATAAAATCGCAAGTTCTGGCTGACTTCGTCGCCGAATGGACCGAAGCCGAACTCCCTAAAGAGTACGGCGCGTACTCCAATTGGATCATGCATTTTGACGGATCCAAAATGTTGGCTGGCTTGGGGGCTAGCATCGTCTTGACGTCCCCAACTGGAGACGCAGTCCAATATGTACTTCAAATAATGTACATGGACTCCAACAACGCAGCCGAATACGAGGCCCTTCTACATGGCCTCCGGATGGCAATCTCCATGGGCATTCAACGCCTAGAGGTGCGCGGGGATTCAAACCTCGCAATATCCCAAGTAAATGGAGACTTTGACGCCAAAGATCCGAAAATGGCAGCTTACCGCAACGCCGTCCTAAAAATGTCAGCTCGGTTCGAAGGACTCGAATTCCACCATGTAGACCGGGATAATAACCAGGCAGCAGACGTGTTAGCATGCATCGGCGCAAAACGTGACGCCGTCCCTCCAAACATCTTCCTGGAACGGCTCTTTAAGCCATCCGTATTATGGGAAGAGGAGTCCGAAAATAACAATCCGGAGCCAGCTGCAGCACCTAACTCAGACAATTCTGACAAAATCAGCGGCTCAGCAAATGAAATAACACCTTCAGCCCACGAAATAATGGCAGTAATTGCCCCGTGGACGGAACCATTCCTAGCCTACTTAATTAGGCAGGAACTTCCCGAAGACCAAAATTAGGCCCGCTGCATAGTTCGGCGATCTAAAGCCTACAAGGTCCATGAGGGAGAACTCTATAAGAAAAGCACAACCGGAGTCCTTCAAAGGTGTATCTCCAAAGGGGAAGGGCATAATCTCCTTGCTGAAATTCACGCCGGACTCGGCGGGCACCACGCTGCAGCCCGGGCCCTTGTAGGCAAGGCCTTCCGTACAAGATTTTATTGGCCGACAGCCCGGGCAGATGCTCAGGACTTAGTCCAACGATGCGTCGGTTGCCAGCTCTTTGCTAATCAGAGCCACATGCCACCCACCGCCCTCAAAACTATACCCATCACCTGGCCGTTCGCGGTCTGGGGGCTTGACATGGTTGGACCCCTTAAAGGGGGGAACCCACAAGCATAAATGCTTATTGGTCATGGTGGACAAATTCACCAAATGGATTGAAGCCAAGCCGGTTAAAACGGCAGAATCCGGACCCGTGATAGATTTCATATCCGGGGTAGTACACCATTTTGGCGTCCCCCACAGCATCATCACTGACAACGGCACGAATTTCACGGCCGACGAGGTTAAACTCTGGTGGAAAAATATGGGCATCAAGCTCGACTATGCTTCAGTCTATCACCCCAAAAATAACGGTCAAGTCGAGCGAGCAAATGGTCTAATCATGAGCGGCATCAAACCCAGACTAGTGCGGTCCCTCAAGGAATCTAACACGCACTGGGTAGAGGAGCTCGACTCCATACTCTGGGGGCTGCGGACCACGCCAAACCGAACTACCGGATTCACACCATTTTTTATGGTGTACGACGCAGAGGCAGTTCTGCCCTGCGATATAATTCATGACTCACCTCGCGTGCGCATGTACGAAGAAAGAGAAGCCGAGATGGATCGGCAGGACAGTTTGGACGCTTTAGAGGAGGAGCGGGACGTGGCAAAAGCTCGTTCCGCATTTTATCAACAGCAGGCTCGAAGATATCAAAGCAGAGAAGTACGGGCCAAAGCTTACAATGTTGGCGAACTTGTTCTACGCCTGTTGGACAAGAAAAAGGACAAACATAAGCCCAAGTGGGAAGGTCCCTTCATCATCGACCAAGTCCTGACCAGCGGAGCATACCGTCTACGTAACACATCTGACAACCGACTCGAGCCGAACCCATGGAACGCAGCCCGTCTCCGAAGATTCTACGCCTAACGCCGGACTCAGAGTTCGTCTCACTCCTCCGTCCACCTTTTTACATTTTCACTGTCTCTTGTCACCCTCCTTCTTCCCACCTTTTTTTCAATACCTTTGATAGGCTGATTTGCGCATTGTTCGCACACACTTGATGTGCTCCTAGCACTCGTTATACCTGGGGGCTTCTTTAACAGAAGCTTATTTATACGGGCTTCATTCCCAACACATGTGTCATACTTTCGCATGTACCTTTTATTCACCATTATATGCATCGATATGACTTAAGTTTTGGCCAAGCTAGGTTGCCTGGCTCCTGTGCTTACCCCTACGTTCCCGATTGTTCGGCTAGGAGGTAAAGGGAGCACCTCTACGATTGTTGCTGCCAGGTCAGCCGGATGTGTACCTCAGACTGGGTGAAGCCGAAAGCTAGCGTTATTAAGAGAATATTCGGTCGGTGAATTAAAAGATGATTTATTACTTACTTATTTATTTGCCCCAGATTCTTTTTCTGCTATTTTCGCAGTCCGGACATGCACTTTAGGGCATGCCTCCCAGGGAAAGGAACCCTTAACGAAACTATTCTCCCTGGAAGATGTTTCTTACTAACCATGTAATATAACATAGCTAGTTGGGCACTTGTCTGATAAAGCAATTATGACCCCGACGCCTTGTCTCCACGCATGCCCCGGTTCTTCTATAACTGTAAGGGTATTCAGACACACTCCGGACTGTTGGGTCCGGAGGTTGAAGCGAAAAGGTCCGCAAAGACAAACGATGTACAATCCGGCTAGAAGGCATTTTACATGTCATTTCAAATTACATCGTCAAACTCACTGATTGTACTCCTCTTCAATCCCATCTAACAGGCTGTCTAATTTGTAGTCCTGTTGGGAATATTTCGCGGCCAGTTCTACTTGGCCGTACATCAAGCTCACAGGGATCTCCTTCCCATCAGGCCCCGTAGGTCCGACCTCGGCCATGTGGTTTGGGTCAGCCTTCGGGTACCGCGTCTTCACCATGGCCCAGGCCTCCCTGGCGCCTTGCCAGCAGGCCGATATCTTCCACAGACGGAGGCGTCGCTGAGGGAGTCCCGGATTAGGGGGTGTCCGGATAGCCAGACTACCATCATCGGCCGAACTATCATCGGCCAGACTATCATCATCGACCGGACTCCAAGACTATGAAGATAGAAGATTGAAGACTTCGTCCCGTGTCCGGATGGGACTTTCCTTGGCGTGGAAGGCAAGCTTGGCGATACGGATACGTAGATCTCCTACCATTGTAACCGACTCTATGTAACCCTAGCCCTCTCCGGTGTCTATATAAACCGGATGGCTCTAGTCCGTACAACAACAACCATTACAATCATACCATAGGCTAGCTTCTAGGGTTTAGCCTCCTTGATCTCGTGCTAGATCCACTCTTGTAAACATCCACAATATCAATATCAATCAAGCAGGACGTAGGGTTTTACCTCCATCAAGAGGGCCCAAACCTGGGTAAAAGATCGTGTCCCTTGTCTCCTGTTACCATCCGCCTAGACGCACGGTTTGGGACCCCCTACCCGAGATCCGCCGCTTTTGACACCGACATTGGTGCTTTCATTGAGAGTTCCTCTGTGCCATCACCGATAGGAAGGATGCCTCCTCCCATCTTCAAGGACGGTATTTTCGCCAAAGGAGCCTTGGCCGCTGGCCAAACTATCCGGCTAGGTGGTTTTCTTATGACCGCCAGTCCGGCCACCGCTTCGACAATGACCTCTCAAGTCATCAAAAGCAATCTTCACGTCAGCTCGGAATTCGCCGAGCGGCTGGATCCAATAGAGCTCTCGTCCGTAAACGAGCTCTTGGATCGCATCGCCGCCCTGGGAGTCACTACAGACTACAACCAGATTGGGCTTAAAACCGATCTGAGAGAGATTAACTCTCCCTAGGTCACCCACCATGTTGCAGTGGTAGAGGAACAATGCGGCAACTCTTCTCCTGTATTGAAAACTAGTCATGTCCGGGCTCCCAAACCCCCCATGCCGGATTCCCGCGGAGGGACGGACTTCGATCAAGCACTGAACTTAAAGTCAGGCATCGGACCAGATTCGCTGGACAACGTCCAGCAATCCAAGCTTCCAAATTTGGAAACTTCTCGGCCTTCAAGCCTTGAGATGGGTAGGGTTTCGGATTTAATTCCACCCACCCGCCCAGACATATGCGATCTATCTCTAATCCGGCAAGAGCCCGCTGAGACAGTACATCACTACTGGGCCAGATTCCTCCTGGTTATGGACAGGATAAAGGACTGCCGAGAGGAAAACGCAATCTCAATTTTTTGCAATAACTGCACGGACGAGGGAATCTTGAACGCCGTCAGCCGTCGTGAAATTACACGCTTCGCCGACCTGGCGTCCATAGTACGAAAGTACTATGCGATGAAGAGTTTCCGGACAACCGAAAATAAGTTTTAGGACAATCCGGCCCCGAATACAACCCGAGTCCGCAACAAAAGGGTGCATTACACTCAGGCACCAGATACAAAAACCAAAAAGCAAAAACCCCATAAAGGGCACGGAACCGTACTGGAGGGATGGCTTAACGGACCCTGTAAAATTCACAATACAGAAGGCGCCGTCCCAACACATAGCCTTCGAGCATGTTGGACATTACGACAGGTGGCCAAAAGTGGAGAGGAGCTTCTAGCCCCGGAAAACCACTCCAACAACATCGGTACGGTATCAACAGTCTTCGAGACTTTCGCATCAAATAATATGCGGAAACGAACAATCCGCAGCCTCGCCGAAGTCTACCAAGTAGAAACAACCAATCCATGGAGCGACACAGCCATCACCTTCAACGCCAACGATGAACCTAAATTCCGAACAGCCCGAGCTCCAGCCGCACTGGTACTTAGTCCTATAGTGGACGGCTTTCGACTTACAAAAGTCCTCATGGATGGCGGCAGCGGATTAAACCTCATCTACGAGGAAACCCTTCAAAAAATGGAAATAGACTGGAGCCGCATTGAGCGAAGCAGCACAACCTTTAGAGGAATAATCCCTAGCCGAGAGGCGCGCTGCACAGGAAAAATCACACTCGATGTGGTATTTGGCTCGCCGGACAATTACAGATCCGAAGAAGTCATGTTCCAAGTGGCCCCGTTCAACAGCGGATATCACGCTATATTAGGACGAGAGGCATTCACAATTTTTCAAGCCGTACCCCATTAGGTACATGAAGCTCAAAATGCCTGGGCCCGGCGGAATAATCACTCTCGTTAGTGATCCGGACATAGCACTCCGCGCCGAAAACAAGGCAGCCGCATTAGCCTTAGAGGCACTATCCGAAGCCCTAGCGGTAGAGGAACTCACCGCGCTGTGCTCTACGGTTAATAGGGACGATGTGATACTCGATAAGAGATCCAAGTCCACCTCATTTAAACCAGCAGATGAAATAGTAAAATTGCAGGTCCGCCCAACGGACCCGACAAAGACGGCCTCCATCGGGGCACAATTGAACCCTGATGTAAACGCCGCACTGCGAGAATTCCTTCGGCAAAATTGGGACATTTTTGCCTAGCACCCCTCGGATATGCCCGGAATCCCACGCAGATTGGCAGAACACAGCCTAAACATCCTAAAAGGATTCAAGCCAGTCAAACAGGCTCTTCGACGATTTTCCGAACCCAAACGACAGGCAATGGGAGAAGAGCTAGCCAAACTATTGGAAGCCGGATTCATCAGAGACATCAAACATCCGGATTGGCTAGCAAACCTGGTAATGGTACCAAAGAAGGACAAATCCTGGCGCCTATGTGTCGATTTCAAAGACCTAAATAAAGCCTGCCTAAAGGATCGCTTCCCCCTCCCCCGCATCGACCATATCATCGATGCCACTTCAGGGCACGATTCATTGTGCTTCCTGGACGCATACTCCGGCTATCATCAAATCAAGATGGCAGAAGCAGATCAAGGCGCAACGGCATTCATTACTCCATATGGACCATTCTGCTTCAACAAGATGCCCTTCAGACTTAAAAACGCCGGTGCAACATATCAGCGCATGATTCAGACATGTCTGGCTACCCAGATCGGCAAATCAGTAGAGGCATACGTAGACGACGTAGTCGTCAAAACTAAACACATCGAAACTCTAGTAGACGACTTGAGGCTCACATTCGACAACCTCAGAGCATATGACATCAAGATGAATCCGGAAAAATGCGTTTTCGGCGTACCAGCTGGAAAGCTGCTGGGCTTCATCGTATCCGGTAGAGGAATTGAAGCAAACCCAGCCAAGATCCAAGCTCTGTCACAGCTAGATATCCCAAAGGACCTCAAGCAAATACAAAAATTGACTGGATGCGTGGCGGCTCTAAGCCGCTTTATCTCCCGTCTAGGAGAAAAGGCATTGCCCCTCTATCGCCTCCTTAGGCGCACCGAACACTTCGAGTGGACGGATGCTGCCACCGCCGGACTCAAAGAAATAAAGGCCATATTGGCAACAAATCCGGTCCTGGTTGCGCCCAACCTGGGTGAACCAATGTTGTTTTGATCGCAGCAACGCATCAAGTTGTAAGCGCGGTACTCGTCGTCGAACGAGAGACAGAAGGGCATAAATTCCCTCTTCAAAAACCAGTATACTACGTATCCACTGTGTTAACCCCCTGCAAATCCCGTTACCCGCACTATCATAAGATAGCATACGCGGTGTTCATGGCATCCCAGAAGCTCCGACACTACTTTCAAGAGTGTTCGATAACAGTGGCCTCTGAAGTACCACTTAATGACATTATAAACAACCGCGACACGACGGGCAGGATTGCAAAATGGGCCATTGAGCTCTTACCATTTGATATAACTTACAAACCTCGGTGAGCTATAAAGTCACAAGCTTTGGCTGACTTTGTCGCTGAATGGACCGAAGCCGAACTCCCTAAAGAGTACGGCGCATACTCCAATTGGATTATGCACTTCGACGGCTCTAAAATGTTAGCCGGATTGGGGGCTGGCGTCGTATTGACGTCCCCGACCGGGGACACAGTCCAATACGTACTTCAGATAATGTACACGGACTCCAACAACGCAGTCGAATACGAGGCCCTTTTACATGGTCTCCGGATGGCAATCTCCATGGGCATTCAACGCCTAGAGGTGCGAGGGGATTCAAACCTCGCAATATCCCAAATAAACGGAGACTTTGACGCCAAAGATCCGAAAATGGCAGCATATCGCAACGCTGTCCTAAAAATGTCAGCCCGGTTTGAAGGACTGGAATTCCATCACGTAGCCCGGGATAATAACCAAGCAGCCAACGTACTGGCACGCATCGGTGCAAAACGCGACGCTGTCCCTCCTAACATCTTCTTGGAACGGCTCTTCAAGCCATCCGTACTATGGGAAGAGGAGTCCGGAAATAACAAACCGGAACCAGCCACACCAACCGGCGAGTCAGCCGATGACATAACACCTCCAGCCCACGACATAATGGCAGTAATTGCCCCGTGGACAGAACCATTCCTCGCCTACTTGCTTAGGCAGGAACTCCCCGAAGACCATAATGAGGCCCGCTGCGTAGTCCGGCGATCTAAAGCCTACAAGGTCCATGAGGGAGAACTCTATAAGAAAAGCACAACCGGAGTCCTTCAAAGGTGTATCTCCGAAGAGGAAGGGCGAGACCTTCTGGCTGAAATTCACGCCGGATTAGGCGGACACCACGCCGCAGCCCGGGCCCTTGTAGGAAAGGCATTCCGTACAAGATTTTATTGGCCGACGGCCCAGGCAGATGCTCAGGACTTAGTCCAAAGATGCGTCGGTTGTCAGCTCTTTGCTAATCAGAGCCATATGCCACCCACCGCCCTCAAAACTATACCCATTACCTGGCTGTTCGCGGTCTAGGGGCTTGGCATGGTTGGACCACTTAAAGGGGGAACCCACAAGCAAAGGTACCTATTGGTCATGGTGGATAAATTCACCAAATGGATAGAGGCCAAGCCAGTTAAAACGGCAGAGTCCGGACCAGTGATAGACTTCATATCCGGGGTAGTACACCGTTATGGTGTCCCACACAGCATCATCACGGATAACGGCACGAACTTCACGGCCGATGAGGTTAAATCATGGTGCAAAAATATGGGCATCAACCTCGATTACGCTTCAGTCTATCACCCTCAAACCAACGGTCAAGTGGAACGAGCAAATGGTCTAATAATGAGCGGCATCAAACCCAGACTAGTGCGGTCCCTTACAAAATCTGACACGCACTGGGTAGAGGAGCTCGACTCCGTACTCTGGGGGCTGCGGACAACGCCTAACCGTACTACCGGATTCACACCATTTTTTATGGTATACGGTGCAGAAGCAGTTATGCCCTGCGACATAATTCATGACTCACCTCGAGTGCGCATGTACGAAGAAAGAGAAGCCGAGTTGGATCGGCAGGACAGCTTGGACACATTGGAGGAAGAACGCGACGTCACCAAGGCTCGTTCCGCATTCTATCAGCAGTAGGCTCGAAGATACCAAAGCAGAGAAGTACGGGCCAAGACTTACAACGTTGGCGAACTGGTTCTACGCCTGCCGGACAAGAAAAAGGACAAGCTCAAGCCCAAATGGGAAGGCCCCTTCATCATCAATCAAGTCTTGACCGGCGGAGCGTACCGCCTGCGAAATGCATCGGATAACCGACTTGAGCCGAACCCATGGAACGCAGCCCGCCTCCAAAGATTCTATGCCTAGCGCCAGACTGAGAGTTCGTCCCTTTCCCCTAGTCCAAATTTTTTTTTCTACTTCAGCTGCCTTTTGTTTATCTTTTTCTTCTCAACCCTATTCATCAAAGCCTTAAAGGGCCTACTTGCGCAACGTTTGCGCGGAATTGATGTGCTATCCGCACTCATTATACCTGGGGGCTTCTTTGCCAGAAGCTTAATTATAAGGGCTTCATGCCCAGCACATGTGTCAAGCCTCCACATGTACCTTTTATTCACCATTATATGCATCGATATGACTTAAGTTTTGGCCAAGCTGGGTTGCCTGGCTCCTGTGCTTACACCTACGTTCCCGATTGTTCGGCTAGGAGGTAAAGGGAGCACCTCTGTGATTGTTACTGCCGGGTCAGCCGGATGTGTACCTCAGACTGGGTGAAGCCGAAAGCTAGCGTTCTTAAGGGAATATTCGGTCGGTGACTTAAAAGATGATTTTTTATCCACTTATTTACCTGCCCCCAGATGTTTTTCTGCTTTTTTCGCAGTTCAGACATGCACTTTAGGGCATGCCACCCCCAGAGGAAAGGAACCCTTAACGGAACTATTCTCCCTGGAAGATGTTTCTTACTACCCATGTAATATAACATAACTAGTTGGGCACTTGTCTGATAAAGCACTAATGACCCCTACGCCTGGTCTCCATGCATACCCCGGTTGTTTCATAACCTAGAAGGTATTCGGACACACTTCGGACTCTAGGGTCCCGAGGTCGAAGTGAAAAGGTCGGCAAAGACAAATGATATACAATCCAGCTAGAAGGCATTTTATATGTCATTTTATAATACATCGTCAAATCGACTGATTGTATTCTTCCTCAATCCCGTCTAACAGGTTGTCTAATTTACAGTCCAGTTGGGAAAATTTAGCGGCCAACTCTACTTGGCCGTATACTGAACTCACAGGGATCTCCTTCCCATCGGGCCCCACAGGTCCGACTTCGGCCATGTGGTTGGGATCCGCCTTCTTGTACCGCGTCTTTACCATGGCCCAGGCCTCCCTGGCACCTTGGCGGCAGGCCGAAATCTTCCATAAACGGAAGCGCTGCCGCACTCCCTGCAGCTACTCCGCAAGCTCCCCAAGACCCTAGGGTAAGGAGAAGGTTGGCCATAAAGCCTGGATGACGCCGCTCATTGCCTGCCGAACTCGTTCGATCAGTTGCAACAATTCGGGAAGTTGATCACCCGTTGATACGGGCATCTCCTCCGCAGGGCGACCTGTGAGCATACCTGCAGACATATTCTGTCAAATTGACTTCCTCGCTGAACTCTTCTTTTCCAAGGAGTTCGCTCAAGCACTTACTATAGATGCCGCGATGAAGCCGTTGATTCTCCTTAACGGAGCCCGACAGCTCGGCCCGAACGCCTTTCAGCTCTTCTCCAAGCTGGGCATGGGCATCCTGGAGCTTGTTCCTTTCATGCTGCACCTTATGCAGCACCCTCTCGCCGGCCTTTAGTTGGCGCAGAAGTTCTTGCCTGTCCGGATCTTGTCCGGCAGCACCTGCAATGTCATTTTTTAGACTTGCGCAAAGGCCAAACACTACTTATCTTTCTAAAATAATGCGTTACCAGGAGAGGTCCCTGCGTTTCCTCCTGCGCCAGAGAGTGCGGCCTCATGTTGGGCCTTGCACCCTTGCAGCTCCTGAGACAGTTGGGTATTCTTCTCGGTAAGATCCTACGTTTCATATGATCCTTAAATCAGTTAATATAACTACTTTAAGTCTCGGGGGCTACTGGCATATACAACTATTAAATTCTCTTACCCGTATGTCTTTTACATACTGCTCCGTGGCTCTGGTAAAACCATCTTGAGCAGCACGAAGGTGCGCGTCCCCCGTGTTAAAGGCATTCAACGCCTCGGGGGAGAAACACGCGTCACGAAATACTGTCCGGCGGCGCCTGTGATTCAGGGCACTCTCCACCTCAGACTTGGTGGCGGACAATCTGTCGGCATCCTCCGTCGGAGGAATGTCCGGCTCGCGCCTTGCGCTCGCCTCCCCCTCCAGACCAGGTGCTGGAGCCTGGCTGGTAGAGGTTGGATTGGCAACCTCCACGCCCGCAGTCCGGCGGACGCTTTTTTCCCTACAAAAGTCATGAGCACTCAAACGCTTCCTAGGAACGTTGCTCTAAATAATGAATTGTGAGCTACACCTTTGCGACGACGTTTCAGTCCGCGCCGCGCTCCTCTTCTGCCTACTGGTCCGGACTGGCCTTTGTTGGCTAGCCACCGCGGGCTCGGCTTTTCGCCCTAGGGGCGCCTCCTGCACAGCGCCATCATATATGGTGGTCAGAAATAAGCAAGGAAGGAATGACGGTGTCAGGACTTCGGTCGCAATCACCTGGGAAGCCGGATATAGTCCGGGATAGTCGGCCATGATGGCGACTAAAGCATTGTCCATGCTGAGCTGGTGGAACACCCCGTCGATTAGCTCCACCATTATGTCCGGATCCTCTTTGGAGGCCGGATCCCGGGATCTCTCTGGATCCTCGGGTTGCGAAGCTAGACTTAGCATGTCCTCCATGATCCGGCGCAGCTCCTGCGTCGAAAGAAGAACACAATATAAGAAACTTAAGTTTCAAAAAAAGCATGGGTCGGGCACGCAGAGTGTTCGCTTACCCAAGGCCGGGGATTATTCATGGAGAACCCATTTAACGGGTTCGTCCGAAGGAAATCCTCCTTCTCCCCCTTATACAGGCCGGACAGAATCGTCACCAGATCTTCGACCGAATCCGGCCCTTTGCGGCCATGACGGGTGGCATCGTCCTCCCCGTTGAAATCCCACATGGGGTGGCCCCTGTATTGTAGTGGCTGCACCCCCCGCATAACGCATGTCGCCATGACTCCAATCATGGTCAACCCGGCATGGGCCAGTAACCTTATTCGGCCCATCAAATAATGGACGCTCTTGTCTTCCTCCAGTTGGGGGCTCCGCGGATGCAAACTAAGGCGTTTCTTCAGAGGAGCATTGCTGAACTCCGGGAGGCCGATCCGAACAGGGTCCGGCAGCGGAGCATCTTCTATATAAAACCATTCCAAAGGCCAGTCTTTGGATGCCTTCTTAGGGGTTCCGGATGGATATCCGGTCCCGGCAATGCGCCATATTTCGGCGCCGCCCACTTGATATATGGACCCCTCGTGAGAACGGGGTACAAGGCAGAACAACCTCTTCCACAGTGCGAAATGGGGCTTGACGCCCAGGAATAGCTCGCAAAGAGCTACGTAACCCGCAATATGCAGGATTGAGGCGGGCGTGAGGTGATGAAGCTGGAGTCTGTAGAACTCCACGAGCCCGCGGAGGAATGGATGTATAGGAAATCCGAGCCCCCTTATCAGATAGGGGATGAAGCATACCCGCTCCCCTTTGTTGGGATTTGGGGTAACCTCCGCTTGCTTCCCACCTTTGTAGGTGGCCAGCCCGGCTCTAACCGGAACCATGAAGGCCGGAGGGAGATATCCCCCCGCTTGGAGCTTCACCAGCTCGTTGTGCGGAACAGAGCATCTCCTCCAATCTCCTGGCAAAGGGCTGGGAGCGCGAGAAGAGGAGCCACGTTGATGGTCCATGATGGAATGGATTCTTGGTCGAAAGCGCTCCGATGAGTGTTCGCGGGAGGAAGATGGTGATTTGGATCTGGATTCTTGCCTCCCTTATAGGCAGATTATTCGCACAACTAGGGGGTAAAACATAAAAGACACCCTGGCTTTTCACATTCGCACGGTGCGTGGAAGAAGGCCATTATTGGGCGTGGAAGCCAAGACACGCAACATTGATGAGGAAGCCGGACACTCTTCGGCAGGTACGTAGAACTTGAAGGAGAACCCGCCTTGCAACACCGAAGACTACACACATGCTGGACTTATCGTCATTGAAGCCTGGTTCGGGGGCTACTGAGGGAGTCTCAGATTAGGGGGTGTCCGGATAGCCGGACTACCATCATCGGCCGAACTATCATCGGCCGGACTATCATCATCGACCGGACTCCAAGACTATGAAGATAGAAGATTGAAGACTTCGTCCCGTGTCCGGATGGGACTTTCCTTGGCGTGGAAGGCAAGCTTGGTGATACGGATACGTAGATCTCCTACCATTGTAACCGACTCTATGTAACCCTAGCCCTCTCCGGTGTCTATATAAACCGGATGGCTCTAGTCCGTACAACAACAACCATTACAATCATACCCTAGGCTAGCTTCTAGGGTTTAGCCTCCTTGATCTCGTGGTAGATCCACTCCTGTAAACATCCACAATATCAATATCAATCAAGCAGGACGTAGGGTTTTACCTCCATCAAGAGGGCCCAAACCTGGGTAAAACATCGTGTCCCTTCTCTCCTGTTACCATCCGCCTAGACGCACAGTTCGGGACCCCCTACCCGAGATCCGCCGGTTTTGACACCGACAGTCGCCGTGCTCCCTGAAGCTTCTCAGCAAGCCCTCCAAGGCCCTCGGGTTGGGAGACGGATGGCCATAAAGCCTGAATGACGCCACTCATCGCCTGCCGAACACGTTCGAGCAGTTGCACCATCTTGGGAAGTTGGTCACCCGTTGAACCAGGCATTTCCTCCGCAGGGCGACCTGTGAGCACACCTAAAGACACATTTCTGTCAATCGACTTCCTCGCCGAATTCTTCTTTTCGAAGGAATTTGCTCAAGCACTTACTATAAATGCCGCGACGAAGCCGCTGATTCTCCTTCACGGAGCCAGACAGCTGGGCCCGAACACCTTTCAGCTCTTCTCCTAGCTGGGTGTGGGCATCTTGGAGCTTGTTTCTCTCCTGCTGCACCTTCATAAGCACCCTCTCGCCGGCCTTTAGCTGACGCAGTAGCTGTTGCTTTTCCGGATCTAGTCCGGCGCCCTCTGCAATATTATTGTCAGATTTATGCACACGCCGCACTTTGTTAACTACTTATCTTTTCGAAGTACGTATTACTAGCGGGGGTCTCTGTGGCTCCCCCTGTGGTGGCTAGTGCAGCCTCAAGTTGGGCCTTGCACTCTTGGAGCTCCTGGGACAGGTGGGCATTCTTCTTCGTAAGATCCTGCATAATAAATGATCCTTAAGTCAGTTATTTTAACTATTTTAAGTCTCGGGGGCTACTAGCATATATAACTATTAAAATTACTTACCCGTATGTCCTTCACATACTGCTCCGTGGCTCTGGTTAAACCATCTTGAGAGGCACGGAGGTGCGTGTTTCCCGCATCAAAGGCATTCAATGCCTCCGGGGAGAAACACGCGTCACGAAGAACTGTCCGGCGACGCCTGTGATTCATGGCGCTCTCCACCTCAGACCGGGTGGCGGACAGCCTGTCGGCATCCTCCGTCGGAGGAGCATCTGGCTCTTGCCTTGTGTTCACCTCCACTTCCGGACCACGCGATGGAGCATGGCTGGCGGAGGCTTGATTGGCAACCTCTCCGGACACTGTCCGGCGAGCGCTCTTTCTCCTGGAAAAAGTTATGAGCATTAATATACCTCCTAGGGATCCTTCCCTCAAAAACAATGGTGCGCGGTACCATTGCGGCGACTTTTCGATTCGTGTCACACTCCTCTTCCGCCTGCTGGGCCGAGCTGACCCTTGCTGGTCAGCTGCCGCAGGTTCGGCTTCCTGCCTTAAAGGCACCTCCTGCGATGCACCATCAGTATAGGATGGTCAGAATTGAGCACGGGTCAAATGATGGTGTCAAGACCTCGGTCGTAGTCACCTGGGAGGCCGGAAACAAACCGGGGTAGTCAGCCGTAATGGCGACTAGGGCATTGTCCATGCTAAGTTGGTGGAACACCCCGTCAATCAGCTCCACCTTTATGTCCGGATCCTCTTCGGAGGTCGGATGAAGGGATCGTTCCGGATCCTCGGGCTGTGGAGTTAGGCTTCGTATGCCCTCCACATCCCGGCGCAGCTCCTGCGTCGAAATCACAAAGTAAAATACTTGACTTTGGAAGTATGGATCGGGTAGATAAACGTCCGCTTACCCATCTCCGAGGGTTATTCATGGAGAATCCGTTCAATGGATTCGTGCGGAGAAAGTCCTCCTCCTCCCCCTTGTACAAGCCGGACAGGATCTTTGCCAGATCGGCTGCCGAGCTCGGCCCTCTGTGGCCATGACGGGTGGCATCGTCTTCCCCGTTGAAATCCCACATAGGGTGGCCCCTATATTGGAGTGGCTGCACCCCTCGCATAATGCACGTGGCCATGATTCCAATCATGGTCAATCCGGAGTGGGCCAGTAACCTAATCCGGCCCATCAGATAATGGACGCTCCCATCATCCTCCCGTTGAGGGCTCCGCGGGCGCCAACTCAGGCGTTTCTTTAAGAGAGCATTGCTGAACTCCGGGAGGCCGATCCGAACTGGATCCGGCAGAGGGGCGTCCTCCATGTAGAACCATTTCGAAGGCCAGTCTTCGGACGCCTTCTTCGGGGTGCCGGATAGATATCCGATCCCAGCGATGCGCCATATTTTGGCTTCGCCCACTTGACACGTGGAAGAAGGCCATTATTGGGCGTAGAAGCCAAGGAGCGCAACATTTATAAGGAAGCCGGACACTATTTGACAGGAACATGAAGTTTGAAGGAGAACCCGCCTTGCAACGCTGAAGACAATATACACGCCGGACTCGTCGTCGCTGACGCCCGATTCGGGGGCTACTGAGGGAGTCCCGGACTAGGGGGTGTCCGGATAGCCGAACTATCATCATCGGCCGGACTCCAAGACTATGAAGATACAAGATTGAAGACTTCGTCCCATGTCCGGATGGGACTTTCCTTGGCGTGGAAGGCAACCTTGGCGATACGGATATGTAGATCTCCTACCATTGTAACCAACTTTGTGTAACCCTAGCCCTCTCCGGTGTCTATATAAACCAGATGGCTTTAGTCCATAGGACGAACAACAATCATACCATAGGCTAGCTTCTAGGGTTTAGCCTCTTTGATCTCGTGGTAGATCCACTCTTGTAACACACATCATCAATATTAATCAAGCAGGACATAGGGTTTTACCTCCATCAAGAGGGCCCGAACCTGGGTAAAACATCGTGTCCCTTGTCTCCTGTTACCATCTGCCTAGACGCACAGTTCGGGACCCCCTACCCGAGATCCGCCGGTTTTGACACTGACAGTTATGTTATGGATGAAGAAACTACTAGAGATATTCTTGTTTGCAATGATAGATCTGATCTTAAGAAGATATTAGCTAAACTGAAACAGAAATCTCTAAATGCTAGAATGAAATATGACCCTGCTTTTGTTACTTCACCTATCTTTGTTACTGATAAGGATTATGAATTCTCTGTCGATCCTGAGATAATTACTTTGGTTGAATCTGATCCTTATTATGGCAATGAATCTGAAACTGTTGTGGCACATCTTACTAAGTTAAATGATATAGCCAATTTGTTCACTAATGATGACAAATCTCGCTACTATTATATCCTTAAGATATTTCCATTCTCATTAAAGGGTGATGCTAAAACTTGGTTTAATTCTCTTGATCCTGGTTGTGTGCGTAGACCCCAGGATATGATTTATTACTTCTCTGCTAAATATTTCCCTGCTCATAAGAAACAAGCTGCCTTGAGGGAAATATATAATTTTGTGCAAATTGAAGAAGAGAGTCTCCCACTAGCTTGGGGGAGGCTTCTACAATTACTTAATGCTTTGCCTAATCATCCTCTTAAGAAACATGAAATACTTGATATCTTTTATAATGGACTAATTGATGCTTCCAAGGACCACTTGGATAGTTGTGCTGGTTGTGTTTTCAGGGAAAGAACAGTCGATCAAGCTGAATTGCTATTGAATAATATGTTGACTAATGAAAATAATTGGATTCTTCTTGAGCCAACTCCTGAGGCAACTCCTAAACCTACTCCGAAGAAGAGAGGTGTTCTATTTCTCAGTCTTGAAGATATGCAAGAGGCAAAGAAATCCATGAAAGAAAAAGGTATTAAAGCTGAAGATGTTAAGAATTTACCTCCTATTGAAGAAATACATGGCCTTAATTTACCACCTATTGAAGAAACACATGGTCTTGATAACCCGACACAGGTAGTAAAGGTAAATTCTCTCTATAGATATGATAAAGTTGAAATCCTGTCTACTAAGTTTGCTAGCCAATGCTTGGATGAATTTGATGACTTTATGGCTAGACAAGAAAATTTCAATGCTAATGTTAAGTATTAAAGAGTAATGCTTACATGATTGGACGCTTGAGTGATTATATGGCTAGAGTTAAAGGTGAACTTAAGCTCATTAGTAAATATGCCTCAATGGTTACCACTCAAGCAGAACAAATACTTAAAGCTCAAAGTGATTTGCTCGATGAATTAAATAATAAACATGATTTTGCTGTTAGAGTGGCTACTAGAACGGGTAAAATGACTCAGGAACCTTTGTATCCTAAAGGCCTGTCGGCGTTCTGGGAACGGGGGTACCCAGACTTGCCTGCCTGCAGCCTGCGGCGTGGCTCAAGGAGTGGCCCAATACGGCCCATCTTCATCAACACTTGCTCAAGACCCTCGTGAGGGGCCAAGCCTCATGGGGAAGGACGACAGGAGGCTTCCTCAGGCACGGCCTCGTCAGGATGGCTCGCGAGGAGGCAGAGAGATCAAGGCGGGGTACCTCACGAGGTGCCCGTGATGCAAGCCATGATGACCAAGGCCAGGCGGGCGCCAGGCGGGCGCCGGCCTGCGCAGAGTCCTTGTTTCCCCTTTGGTACAAAGGGGGCAAGCGCAGGCAAGGGTATTAAGCAAAGGCAACCATTTTGGTTCAACAAGACCAAGACCAGCAGGACGGCAGAATGGAGGTCATCGTGGAGCCCAAGCCAGCGTCATTGTCAGGGTCTTTGGCAGGCGAGGACCAACTTTAGTCAGGATAAGTGTACTAGATGTTCCCCTTCAAAATGACCAATTGTTGGCGCCCTTCCCGCTCAATATTTGGGAAGAGGCCTGGGGCCTTCTCCTATAAATAGGACTAGCCACCCACAGAGTAGGGGAGAGATCTGATCGGATCTGCATCCAAGACACAGAGAGAGAGGCGACTGAACTCCCCTAGCAGTTCATCGCCTCAACCAAGAACAGACCCTCGCGAGGCTGCTCTTCCCTTGTACTGTTCCTCATCAGCCCCAGAGGCAATCCACACACCACAAACTGGAGTAGGGTGTTACACCACAATAGTGGCCTGAACCAGTATAAATCTCGTGTCCCTTGTGTTGTTCTTCGTGTACTTTTAGATCCTAGCGAGGCGGTGAGACATGGGTAGGATGAGGGTGTGATCTCCGCGTGCACCCCAGTGTTCGAACCTCAAGGGTCTGCCAGAACCCAAAATCTGACATTTGGCACGCTAGGTAGGGGTGTGCCGGAATCTGCCTTCCGTCGCCTTGTGTTTTCACCGCCCATCCCATCCATGTCGGACGCACGTCGCGCCCGCGCCGAGCGCCGGGCCGCTCTCTCCACTCGCGTCGCCCAGATGGCCCCCGTCGGCGGGCGCCCCCGTCGTTCCCCGTCGCCTGCCATCAATGCCGCCACCGGCCCGGCGGGGAACGAATAGCAGGCGTCGTCCCTGCATCCATCAGTGGGGCAAGAAGGCCGCACCGCCACTCCGTCGCTGACTCCGGTCGGCTCATCGTCCCATGCCCGTCGCGCTCCTGCGGACGCGCACGCCGCGCTACTCCTGGCGCGGGAGCTCCTGCACTACCGTCCCGTCGACGACCTCTACGACGAGTGGCTCGCCCGCATCACCGAGCTCGGCAGTGCTGCTGGGGGCTCCCCTGCGTTGTCCCTCTCGTTGCACCGCGCCCCGCCCTATGCGGGCGACGAAGCTCCGGGGGCGCCTCAGCCGCCTCCCCCTCAAGAAGGCGGCCTGGCCCTGAGGCGCATGGCCCCTGGGCGGAACCCACTCCACCCGGCGCCAGCACAGTAAGAGAAGAGCGGCGAAGAGATCCCTCGTCCCCAAGAAGCTGCCCACGTGCTCCCCGCGCCAGCCCAGCATGAATGCGCGCCTGCTCCGG
This sequence comes from Triticum dicoccoides, assembly GCF_002162155.2. Classification (NCBI taxonomy): domain Eukaryota; kingdom Viridiplantae; phylum Streptophyta; class Magnoliopsida; order Poales; family Poaceae; genus Triticum; species Triticum dicoccoides. The sequence goes on along the minus strand of NC_041381.1, from coordinate 219,301,988 downwards.
CGCATCAAGACCCCGCCCTGCACCTGGCCGTAGCGCACAGAGACCTGCAAGATCAAGCTCTCCGTCACCAAAGGGCTCCTGCGGCCACTCTAGGCTGCCGTGCCTTCTCCGCCGAGCTGTGCAGCGTGGCCTGGCCAGGCAAGTTCAAGCCAGACCTGCCCCCGCGCTACAATGGCATGGCTAACCCTGCTGAGTTCCTCCATCTCTACGAGCTAGGCATCGAAGCTACCAACGGGGACGAGAAGGTCATGGCGAACTGGTTCCCCATGGCGCTCAAGGACGGCACCCGCACCTGGCTCCAGGCACGATATCCTCCTGGGACGAGATGCGCACCCGATTCATCGCCAACTTCCAAGGCACCCGCGACCGGCCTCCGGCCATGAGCGACTTGCGCCGCATCAAGCAGCAGCCTGGGGAGACCCTACAGAAGTTCATCTAGCATTTCAACAGCGCCCGCCTTAAGATCCCCAAGGTGTCTGAGGAGGCCATCATCTTAGCCTTCTCCGACGGCGTGCGTGACATCAAGATGAAGGAGGATCTCGTGATCCATGAAGACTTGTGCACCTCCCTGGAGCTGTTCAATCTGGTGACCAAGTGCGCTAGGGCTGAGGAAGGGCGCATGTCCCTCCTCGAGTTGCCAGCTACCGACCCAGATGAGAAGAAGCCCAAGACCAAGGACATGAAGAGCAAGGGGGATGCCGTGCTTGCAGCAGAGCCAGACACCAAGCGAAGCAGGGATCAACCTGAGTCATCCAAGGGAAGCCGGTACTGCATGTACCATGACCTCCACACCCACAACACCAACGAATGCCAAGAGCTCAGAGTCGTGCGGGATGTGCGTGCCGGCCGATGCCCCGAGCGCAGCGACAGGGGCTATGGCCGAGGAGGGGGAAGAGGTTGAGGACGATGGGAAGACCGTGGCCCTCGCCAAGGGTGGCGTGACCGACCTCGCGAGGACCGCTGGCAGGACCAGCCTCGTGAGGGAGGCTGGAGGGACCCACCTCGCGAGGGGGGTTGGAGGGATCAGCCTCGCGAGGATCGCCCACAAGGCAATGCGGGCCTCCCTCCTCTGCCACCACAGCCAAGGAGGAACGAAGACCATCACCAGGACGAGGGGGCTGGAGGCTTCCAGGAGCCACGCGCGATCGCTTGCATCTTGGGCGGCGCACAAGCCCCGGCCTCTCAGTGCATCTTCAAGCAGTTTGCTCACGATGTGAATGCAGTCCTCCCCAAGCTTGAAGCCACATGCCCTCTCAGGTGGTCATCGTGCACTATCACGTTCAGCTCAGTGGATCAGCTCAAGTGCGCGGCCACAACAGGAGTCCTCCCGATGCTTTGTTCCCCAATCATCAGCAATGTGCAAGTCATCAGGACCCTCATCGATGGCGGAGCAGGGCTCAATGTCCTATCGGTTGAAACGTTCAACAATCTCCAAGTGCCCTACAATCAAATGCAGCCAACCAAGCCTTTCTCAGGAGGCACCCATGGTTCCACGGTTCTGATAGGGCAGGTCCGCCTTCCTGTCACCTTCGGGAAGCGTGACAACTACCGCACCGAGCTCATTAACTTCGACATCGCTCACATCCGCCTGCCGCACAACGCCACCCTTGGGGTCCCAGCCCTAGCCAATTTCATGGTCGTGACCCATCACGGCTACAATGTCCTCAAGATGCCGGGAAGCGGCGGAATCATCAATGTGCCTTGTGAAGAGAGATACGCTATGTGTTCCCTGGAACGTGCCTTCCAAGCCGCATCAACTGAAGACCCAGATCACAAGAATGGGAGGCCTCCCAAGGCTGCTCCTAAGAAGAAGAATACATTGCCTGGTCCGACCCCTCGGGACGCAGGCCCCTTAGGGTCCGCACCCGTTCAGGGGGCACCTCCTTCTGTCGCATAGGAAGGCGCGCTCGGCGCCCTCCTTGAGCAGGGCTCGGGGGCTCTCTTCTGGAGGGCCATCGACTTTGCTAAGATTATGAGGGAGGTGCTCGGGCACCACTTGGAGGCGTGCTTCAACGCATGTTTCCCTAAGAAGGAAGCAAGGAAAGGAGGGCCAAACCCCCAGGAATTCATCAGCGAGATCATTCAGGAGCTGCAGGAGTCAAGAGTCATGAGTGGAAGCCGCCGCTTGCCCGCCGTGGCACCCCATCCAGGCGAGGATGGTGGGCTGCACGTCTGCATCAACATACCAGGACTCGACCGAGCCGCTTCTCAGGAGCGCCTCTGGACCTCATGCGTGGGGCGCTACGAAGGCCCACCCCACAGCTATGTTCGCATGCCTTACGGCCTGCCAAACGCGCAGCGCCTCATGAGGAGCATCTTGGAGGCTCAGGCGGTCAGGCATTCCGCAGTCCTGGCGGAGATGGAGATGGCCCGCGAGGAGCGGCCAGCGCCTCCAGAGCCTCCCGAGGCCCCTAGGCCTGGAGGCTCGTGAAGATCGTCTCCTGCAGTGCATGCCGTCCGCTACTTCAGCATCCCTCCATGTTCAGCATCATCAGGTGACATCCTTCGAGTTTCATTTTCACCTGGGAGCGCCCCCCAGGGCTGCATCATTCCCAGGCCGCATGGGTCCGTCCCTGCGGCATGTATCCCCTTTAGTTCATGTTTTCAGCTTGCTTTATCGGGGGCGCCCCTCGGGCTACATTATCCCCAAGCTACCCGGGCCAGACCCGGTGGCATGTATCCCTCTCGCGTTAATTCGGGTCGTGCGTTTGACCCATCGCGATCGTTGTTTGATGCTTGCCTATGGCACCCTTCTTTCTTCATGTCGGTTGCTTGCACGTTAAAGGGGGGGTACCTGAGCATCGCGACTCATGGGCTCTTACTGGCTCTCCAGCCCTCACCCTCTGGCCTTGTCCACGGCATCACGACATGGCATACCAGCGACGGCTGAGCCCCGCTCGAGGGCCGGAACCCGAGGACGTAGAGCACCGACATCTAACCAAATCTGCAGGAACACATCACAAGTAAAGGCCCAGAGCCAGGCGCAACCCGCCTTGAGGTAGGGCCCCGTGAGTCCCGTGCTGGCTCGCGGGTGCCCAGATACACCTCGTCAGGCCCTACCGTGCCAGCCACGTGTCAGGACGGGGCTGTACACGCCCCGGGGGCTCATCCCGGAGGGGAGGCCCCTCCCACACACCAGTAGAAGCACCATGCTCCGCGCTGGCTGACGACACTGCCGAGGAGAGGCTATGCCCGTACACATACGGAAGTGCTATGCTCCGCGCTGGTGATAAACAACTGAGGGTGGCCTCCGGCTACATCAACCTCAGGGAACCCAGAGCTCAATGTCTGGCCTCATCGTAACGCCTCCCCTCGGGAGTGCCGCGCGAGGGGGCTGGGCACGGGGGCTGCGCCCGGGTCACGCCCAGGCACACGCCACCCAGCCAGGCCCCTCGGGCCTGGTTCATCGCACGCCTCTCCCCGAGCGGAGCCAAGGTACGAAGGCCGTTTGAACGTCAATGGGGACTCCTGAGCATCGCAACTCAGGAGCCTAACTGGTCACGTAGCCCCTCACCCCTTAGTTCTGAAAGGCTAACGGCGGTTGAGGTATGCGCGGGGCCGGGCTCTGCCGATGTAGAACGGTAAATTCACCCATGCATCTCACCTCCCTACTTGTTGTTCGTGCGTCAAGGGGGACTCCTGAGCATCGCGTCTCGGGAGCCTAACTTGTCACGTAGCCCCTCACTCCTTGGTCCCGTCCTGGTTTCCGGTTGGGGCTAACGGCGGCTAAGGTATGCGCGGGGCCGGGCTCTGCCGACGTAGAACACAAGCAAGTAGGAAGGAAAAACGCAAATCTCAAGAAATTCAAAAGCAAATATTACAGTCCATAGAGTACTTTGACAATGCCAAACACAAGTTTAAACGCATCCACGGGGCAGAATGCATGTTGTAGGAATTAAAAGTAGGACAGGAGCCGCAAAGGGGTCACTCTTTGGCGGCGCCATCGCTGGTGACGGTGCTATGATGGGCAGCTTCGCCTCGTGGAGCCTCAAGACCGACAGCGCCTCGCTTCGTCCTACTGCTGAAGGCCCAGAACTTTGCCAGCAGAGCCTCCGCGCGACCCTTCACGGCCTCAGCAGCGACGGTGGCAAGCTCGCCGCTCACAGGCTCCAGCAAGCTGTCGAGGTCAATGTTGGGGTCGCAGAGGTAGACGTGGGTGAAGACGCGCATTAGTGCCGCAAAAGAAAGGATGCGTGCCTTAGCCTCAGTCGCGGGACCAAGGCCGAGGGCGACATCTTCGAGGGCGTGGACCAGGAAGGGAAGCAGCTTGGCGGGGCCCTCCTCGGTGCCGGCCAGCGGACTTTCTAGGCCGCTATCATAGAGCGACTTCAGCAGGGTGCGAGCCTTCACCTCCAGCTTCGCAAAGGCCACGCGGTCCTCGGCCAGGACCCGCGCCTTGCCGTCCAGCCTGATCTTCTCCGCCTCCAACGCCTGCTCCAGCGCACCCAAGCGGCCTTGGCGTTCTTCAAGCTCGGCATCCCGGTCCTTGGCAGAAGCCTCGCGAGCCTTTAGGTCTTCCTCCTTCTCCTCGCGGACACGGGCCTCCTTGACAAGCTGGTCGCGCAGCCCTTGCAGTTCGCTCTCCAGCACCTTGTAGCGGCCCTGGACATCCGCAACCTCACCCAAGGCGGCATCGGGAGCGGCCTTCGCCTCAAGGACGTCCTACTTCTCCTCATCGTAGGCTGTCGCAGCCTGAGCCAGCGCCGCTCGGACTGAAGCATCGGAGCGGACCCAGCCAGAGACCAACTCCAGGCGCCCGGCCACCAAGCGGGGGTCGGTGCCCAAAAGATCTTTTCGCAGCCGGTCCAGCTCGGCAGCAGCACGATCCAGAATAGTAGGAGGTGCCGGAGAGACAGCGGTCGGAGGAGTAGGGGGAGAAGACGGCAGCGTAATCATAGCGCCATGAGTCAGGACCTTCTGCGCCCCGACGACTGCGGCAGTGGCGTCAGGCAAAGACACCGCGGGAGTCGCTTGGGCCATCGGGGCTGAGCTCGCTCCAGCTGGCCCCGCCAGGCCTCGCGAGGATGACCGGGCAGGAGAGGCCCACGTCTTGTCGCCCCCTTCTCCCGTGGATGGGGGTGCTGCCTCGAACGAAGCCTCTGGAGCCCCCTTCAGCTTCTTCGCCGTGGGCACCGGCCTAGCCAAGGAATATGGACGTCAAGCCTCAACAACAAAGCAGGAAGCAAAAGGAGAATCGAGCACTTACTCGTCATCGCTCGCGGACTCAAGCAACCTTCGGCTGAACTTGAAGCCCGAAAGCCGGATGCTGGGGTCAACTTCAAGAGGCTCGGGAGCAGGAGGCGTGTCTGCGGATCGCCTCGGAATCGGAGCGGACCCGCGGGGAACCAGCCCCGTCCTATCTTCTTCGGGATCATGGGCGAGCTCTCGCCACCCCGCTCGTCGCCATCCTCGTCGTCATCCGGCATGAGGCGAAGAGTGCGGGACCTAACTGAGGGAGGGGCTTTCTCGACTCCCCGTCGGTCGCCTCCGAATCGGGCTCCTCGACCTCCTCCTCCTCTTCTTCCTCCTCTCCGCTGGAGTCGCTGGAGGATACATTCACCGTCGCCAGGGCTGCTGGGTCCTCAGGAACCTCCGTGGGCACAGGCCTGCCCTCGTTGAAAGCGGACATGGAGTTCACCACCTGCTCCCAATCATCTCGAAGGAACAAGGGCACGGGAGCATCCTCCAACCTCGCCACATTTCCCCCAACCAAGGATTAGAGGACCGCGGCCAGATCCTCGTCGGCCAGGGCTTCGGGGTTTAACCGAAGGGCGGCATCGCCCCCCCCCCCCCAAGCTACCACAGCGGGAGCGAGTGTTCCCAGAGCGGAGCCACCCGATGCTCCAGGAACTCCCTCAGGAGCGACGCCCCAGTCGGTTTCGCCGTCGCCATGTTGTCCGGCCACAAGTCCGCGTCCATCTTCTCCAGCACCGGCCTCGCGCGGGGATCAACGAGCTCCGCCTGGGACCAAGCATCGATGGACATGGGCTGCCCCGTGGGTAGAATCAGCCAGGAATGGGTGCGCCCAGCATCCACCATGACCCACTTTCTCCTGAAACCCTCAATTCTCTTCCCGGGCTTCGAGATGGCGTTAGAGCTGCCGTGTGCGAAAAAGCTCGCGCACGCGGTGATGGGGCCGCAGGAGACCCGGAGGTAGAAGTAATGGTGCAGCAAGGCCACCGAAGGCCTCACCCCGACATGAGCCTCGCAGTAGTAGGCGAAAATCGCCAGGAGAAGAACGGAGTTGGGATGGAGGTACAGGGCTTGCAGATTGTAATGGTGGAGAACAGAAAGGAAGAACTCAGAAAAAGGGGGCACCAGACCGGCGGCGATGGCGCTCACAAAGAGCGGGTAGAAGGTGCTTCCTCTGCCCTCAGGAAAGGCGGAGCCGACCTTGAGCGTGGCCACCCCGTTGTTGCCTTGCGCCACCATCATCTGGCGCGTCCGAGCAAGATTATTCTCCGACACGTTCCAAGAATCCAAGGAAGGCAAGTACCATGCTCCGGCTGGGGACTGGCAAGGCGCCATGCCTTGCTAGGATGCAGGGTTGGAGTAGATCTGGGGATTTCGGAAGCAAGAAGGACAGGAGCAAGAAAGGGGATCTGGGCAGTGAAGGAGGAGGCAAAGAAGGTAAGCCTAGATGGGTACCACTCCCTTATCAGTTTGTGAAGTTGCCGAGGTGCTGTGGGGAGCCAGGGCACCCACGTCCAATCAACCGCCATGTGGCGCCCAAGGCCGCAGGCTATTGGGGCCCGCGGCGCTACGCACTTGCCTCTTCGCTTCTCTACTAACCCAAGTCCAAGCGCTCCTTGGGCCCGGGGGCTACTGTCGGCGTTCTGGGAATGGGGGTACCCAGACTTGCCTGCCTGTAGCCTGCGGCGTGGCTCAAGGAGTAGCCCAATACGGCCCATCTTCATCAACACTTGCTCAAGACCCTCGCGAGGGGCCAAGCCTCGCGGGGAAGGATGACAGGAGGCTTCCTCGGGCACGGCCTCGTCAGGCTGGCTCGCGAGGAGGCGTAGAGATCAAGGCGGGGTACCTCACGAGGTGCCCGTGACGCAAGCCATGACGACCAAGGCCAGGCGGGCGCCAGCCTGTGCAGAGTCCTTGTTTCCCCTTTGGTGCAAAGGGGGCAAGCGCAGGCAAGGGTATCAAGCAAAGGCAACCATTTCGGTGCAACAAGACCAAGACCAGCAGGACGGCAGAACGGAGGTCATCTGGAGCCCAAGCCAGCATCATCGTCAGGGTCTTTGGCAGGCAAGGACCAACTTTAGTCAGGATAAGTGTACTAGATGTCCCCCTTCAAAATGGCCAATTGTTGGCGCCCTTCCCGCTCAATATTTGGGAAGAGGCCCGGGGCCTTCGCCTATAAATAGGACATGCCACCCACAGAGTAGGGGAGAGATCTGATTGGATCCGCATCTAAGACACAGAGAGAGAGGCGACTGAACTCCCCTAGCAGTTCATCGCCTCAACCAAGAACAGACCCTCGCGAGGCTATTCTTCCCTTGTACTATTCCTCATCAGCCCCAGAGGCAATCCACACACCACAAACTGGAATAGGGTGTTACACCACAATGGTGGCCTGAACCAGTATAAATCTCGTGTCCCTTGTGTTGTTCTTCGTGTAGTTTTAGATCCTAGCGAGGCGGTGAGACATGGGTAGGCTGAGGGTGTGACCTCCGCGTGCACCCCAGTGTTCGAACCTCAAGGATTTGTCGGAACCCGAAATCCAACAAGGTCACCCTAAGAGAATTGAGCAAGATTCTCAGAGAAATAATTTAGATGCACCTAGTCCTTCTAAAAAGAAGAAAAAGAAAAATGATAGGACTTTGCATGCTTCTAGTGAACCTGTTGTAGACACACCTGAGAATCCCAACGATATTTCTATTTCTAATGCCGAAACACAATCTGATGATGAACATAAACCTAGTAATAATGTTAATGATAATGTTCATGTTGATGCTCAAGCTAGCAATAATAATGATGTAGAGATTGAACCTGCTGTTGATCTTGATAACCCACAATCAAAGAATCAACGTTATGATAAGAGAGAATTTGTTGCTAGGAAGCGCGGTAAAGAAAGAGAACCATGGGTTTAGAAACCCATGCCATTTCCTCCTAAGCCATCCAAGAAAAAGGATGATGAGAATTTTGAGCGCTTTGCTGAAATGATTAGACCTATCTTCTTACGTATGCGCTTAACTGATATGCTTAAAGTGAACCCTTATGCTAAATACATGAAAGATATTATTACAAATAAAAGAAAGATACCTGAAGCTGAAATTTCCACCATGCTTGCTAATTACACTTTTAAGGGTGGAGTACCAAAGAAACTTGGAGATACAGGAGTACCAACTATACCATGCTCCATTAAAAGAAACTATGTTAAAACTACTTTATGTGATCTTGGAGCTGGTGTTAGTGTTATGCCTCTTTCTTTATATCATAGACTTGAATTGAATAAGTTGACACCTACTGAAATATCTTTGCAAATGGCTGATAAATAAACTGCTATACCTGTCGGTATTTGTGAGGATGTGCCTGTTGTGCTTGCAAACATCACTATCTTAACGGACTTTGTTATTCTTGATATTCCCGAGGACGATAGTGTGTCGATTATCCTTGGTAGACCCTTTTTGAATACCGCAGGGGCTGTTATTGATTGCAACAAAGGCAATGTCACTTTTCATGTTAATGGTAATGAGCATACGCTACATTTTCTAAGGAAACAACCTCAAGTTCATAGTATTAATTCTATTGGAAAAATTCCAACTATCATTATTGGAGGTTTTGAATTTCCTCTTCCTACTGTCAAGAAGAAATATGATATTCTTATTATTGGGGATGTGCATATCCCCGTTGAGGTAACTTAGTGTTATTCGAAATTTCTCCGGTTTCATGTTATTCGGAATGAGTTTGTTAACAAGAATTGATCAACCATGTTAATGGATTCCTTTTGATGAGCATGAGATGGATGAAATTAGAACGCACAACCTTCTGTACCCTCTTTTTACTTTCTGTTATTTAGATTAAATAAAGCAAAAATAGTATTTTTTGTCTATTTTCTAAATTATCCGTGCAATAAAAAAATATCCCAAAAATAAAAGTTCTCCAAAGGCCCTGTAAATTTAGTATGATTTTTGCTGGAATATTTGAGAATATTAGGCAGTGAAAACACAGCATGGGGAGCTGGCACCTGGCCACGAGGGTACAGGGCGCGCCCACCCCTACAGGGCGCACCCCCCTGCCTTGTGGGCCCACGGTGGCCCCCCTCCACTTATTCCTGCACCCACACACTTCTTCGTCCTCCCAAAAAAACCACCATCCAGCTCAAGCACGAGTTCTAGCTCATTTTGCTACGATTTTCGATCTCGTTGCTCAAAGCTCCATTCACAAAACTGCTTTGGGAGATTGTTCCTTGGTATGTGAATCCTCCAATGGTCCAATTAGTTTTTGTTCTAGTGCTTTATTCATTGCAAAAAAATTCTGCCTAGGTGACCCTGTTCTTGAGCTTGCATGTCAAATTTATATGGTCCCAAGTAATTCTAATGCATGATATAGGCTCTAGGCACTTGTGGGAGTAGTTGCTATCAGTTTTGTTGAGTATGATTCACTTTTATTTTGAGTTACTAAAAATTTCAGAAATTTTCAGAAAAAGATGAAGTGATTGTTCTTGAGGGGCTCTTCTAGCCAAGGCTCTAAGGATAAACAAGCTAAGGAGAAGGAAAAGGCCAAGTATAATCTTCCTCGTGTTGCAGAAGTACGGCCATGTGAATGGCCTTGTGATGAATTCTTGAGAGCAGTCGGGATTTATGATGACTTTTATTCTTTGGCTGATAATGCAGGCCTCACCGACTTCCTCCACGACCGGATCGAACAGTATCTCTTACTCACCAATAATTCCGTGCAAAACTTCTACTATTATCCTAAGAAATCACCTCCTTCAGTAGCTTTTCATTTAAATGATGTGCCTAGGGAGATGTCATTACGTGATTTTTGCGCGGTTTGCAAAATACCCTTCAAGGGCAGCTTAGAGGAACTACATCGTAAAGATGTGGATGGTTTTATTGATACTATTACTGTAGGGGAATCGAGGAAGGTTTCCGATGCAAGAATTACTAGCATACATTTTCCTATTTTACGATACTTCATAATATTTGCTAGTCGATGCTTAATTGGTCGCGGAAACTGTGGAAACCTTAGTGTTCCTGATATTATTATTATGTTCCATGCTTTATTCCGTGATAACTCTGTTAGTATGGGTGCTATTATTTCTAAATGATTAAGCCTTAACCGTACAAAGGGACCCATCTTTGGAGGTATCTATGATGCACGCCTTGCTAAACATTTCAGGATACACATTAGGCATTTTGAGAAAGAGGAAAAGTTGTTGCCCCCTACTTTTCTAGATTATAAGAGCATGGTAGCACATGAGTTTATTGTTAATAATGATGATAAGATGCTTTTTTATAATCTGAGATTTAATAAGAAACATAATGAGATTTTTATCTTGCCTGCGCCCTCTTTGTTTGATTTAAGTGCAGGCCATTACCTTGTATTGCCGGAGGCCATCTACACACTCTGTGGCCAAACATCAGCCCCAGAGCCTGAGCTGGAACCACCACTTGACCCTTATCATCCGTCATCTTATCAGTGGGTGTCGGGGAGAACTGATCCACGAACACCTATGGGGCCGGCGGACCGGTCCCCTTTTGGTTCGGCGGGGGGGCGGAGGCTGCACGAAGAGCAGATCGAGGCGAGGCACACGAGCAGTTTACCCAGCTTCGGAGCTCTTCGGAGAGATAACACTCCTACTGCTGCTTGTCTGATTGTATTGAGTGGTGTTCTTGCTCTCGAGTGAGAGAGTGATGTGTTTTCTGGGCTACGAATGGATCAAAGCCGACTGTCTGAGGCTCCGAACCGAACCCCCTCTATGTTGCGCATGGGCCTCCTTTTATACGCTAAAGGGGTCACCGACAGGTGGCAACGCAGAGGAGGGTAAAAACGTAAAAAGCGAGGTAGTTGATACAGTTGCTTGTACAGTGCATCCTACCTAACCCTGACGGCAGGGGACAAGGGCATTAAATGCCCGTCTGAGTCGCCCGAACAGTGCAGAAAAGGACCGTTAGGGGCGCCACCGTTCATCACGATGGCGATCTTGTCAGCTTCGCATGCCACTGCGCACCGCTGGCTGCACAGCCTCCCGCCACGCGCGCCCGGAGAGGCCCCTAGAGCGACACGTTGGTGGGTGCGCTGGAGCGTGGACGCAGAGTGACCGCCTGCCGCGGCAAGCACCTTGCCGCTGTCGTTATCTTTGCTGGGCCCAGAAGCTCGTCGCTCACTGGGCCTTGATGTACCTTGTTTAGTCTTCCCGGCAAGCTCCCCTTGCCGGGGCCTTGCTGCTTTGCCGGAGCGCGTGGCGCGTCGCGGCAAGTTCCTTGGAGCGCCTCGGTTGGCCTTCCCGGCAAGCTCCTCTTGCCGGGGTCTTGTCTCCTTAGCTTCAATACTTTGTTCTTGGATGGCTCCAAGGGAACCTTGGGGGATCTTGGCGTTCGCCCGGCAAGCCTTTGCCGCGGGGTGCTGCAACTGCCCGTGCACAAGTTCGGGGTACTAGGGTACCCCTATTCTTGTACACCGACAGGAGCCCCCGGGCCTGGGCCAGACACGGTGCCGAGCGCTGTTGGGCCAGGCCCAAGATAGGGCACGGGCACACGCGGGCACGGGCACACGCGGGCTGGGCCACGCCAAATCTTGTTCCGTATCCACCGCACTCTCCCATAACGGCACGCGTTGAATGCGGCATCGTGGGAGAGATCGTGGGTGGTTGTTTATTTGGAAGGCCGAAATGTCCGCCCCGTCCCTCTTTATAAGCAGAGGAAACAGGGGCAGTTCGTTCCCCCTCGCTGGTTGCTGCTACTCCTTCTTCACAAACTCCGCCGCTCCCCCCTTCTTCCCGAAGCTGAGAG
>NC_041381.1:219275508-219289614 GCF_002162155.2 Triticum dicoccoides | reverse complement strand
CACCTTCGCCATGGCCCCGAAAGTCGACAAGGGAAAGGGCGTGAAGTCGGCCGAGGCGCAGCGGCTCGCGGCGCTGCGGAAGGAGCGGGCGATCTTCACCCCCCAGCTCGGCGTGCAGGAGCTGAGGGAGTACTTCTACCTCTTTTGGGCGACGGAGACGCGTGCGCATCCGCGCACGAGGGTACTCCCGGCCGCTGCCTCGGAGTCAGCTCCAAATGGGTACCCGTTCTTCCCACTATTCTTCTATTGCAGGCTCTGCCCGCCCTTCTCGGAGTTCTTTTGTGACATTATGAACACATATGGCTTCCGCCTCCTTAACTTCACCCCCAATGTTGTCCTGACCATGGCACTTTTCGCACACTTGTGCGAAAACTTTGTCGGAGTCCACCCTAGTCTAGCCCTTTTCCGCCATTACTTCATGCCTCAGATAGAGAGAGGAGAGCCGCTTGCCAGAGGGATTGCTTGGATCTCGAGAGTCGGCAAGAAGGATGCGTACTTGGAGGGTGAGCTCCGCAGCAAGTGGGAGGAGTGGAGAGCGGAGTGGTGTTGGATCGTCGAGGAGGATCCGCAGCCCTTCACTGCCGTGCGCCAAACTCCAATAGTGCGCGGCAATGACTGGAGCAACGTGGCCCCGGAAGACGAGAGGCTGAAGATCGCCATCACTAGGATTCTTTGCCTCAGGATTGCCGGGCTCACCGTAGGTGCTGTCGGGGCAGATTTCCTCCGCCGCCGCATTTCCCCCCTGCAGGAGAGGGGGAGGCCTGCCTGGGAATTCAAGAATTCGGCGGACATCATGAGCCTGCGGCCGGGCCTCAACTACAACTTCACCGTCTTGGAGTTGGATGCAATGCTCTTGGAATTATTCAAACGCGACCGCCAGCACCCATTCACACTGCCGAGGGGCGTAGTTCCTTTGTGCAATAACTCTTCGCTTGACCGGATCCGCGCCATGATGCCGTTGTGCGATTCACACGGCATCGTCCCAACTTGGCAAGAGCCTGCGGATGACGTTGTGCGAGCATTCTTCGACACCTTGGAGGAATTGCCGGTCCGCGCTGACGAGCAGAAGAGCCTTACCCGTGACACCACCGACGAGGAGCTGCAACTCATCGCTACTAGGGCGGAAGAGGCTGCGGCCGCAGCTGCTGCGGGTGTGTTTGGGTTTACTGTGGAGGAGGCGGAGGCTGCAGAGGCGGCAAACCTTGCCAAACGCGTGGAGTTCATGGGCGAGGAGGAGCCTGCTGGTTCCGAAGCCGAGTCGAGCGAGGCCGGCAAGGAGGAGGCTGAGCCTTCAGAGAGCTTGCCGCAGGCGGAGCCCCCGGCCCCGCCAAGGAGGCGCCTTCGCAGGGCCGGGGACGCAGCAGGGCGGCAGCCGGCTCCACAGCCACCAAGCCGCACGACGCGCTCTACCGCGGCAAGCAATGTTGCCGTGGGAGCGCCTCACGCAACAGCGGCAATTGGAGCGGGATCTTCCCGGGCCACCGCCACTGCCCCCGCCAAGCGGGCAAGGGATCCTACTCCTCCACCTCGCCGCACCGGAGGAGGGCCGGACTTCGATCTTTCCGCGCTTAGCTCCGACGAGGAGGAAGAAGAGTGAGTTTCTTTGGTGCCCTTATAATCCTTCAATCTTGTTGTTTATATCTTGTATCTGACTTGCTCCAATCTGAACTCTTTTCTTTTCAGAACACTGGCCCAGAGAGCGGCGAAGAGGGCCAAGGCCGCGGTGATCGTCATCGAGGATGACCCTATCGCGTCGGCAGGAGGTGGGCCCGAGACCATCTTGACGGACCCGGCAATCACTCCTCGGAGCAGCCCCCAGCGCAGCCCCCAGCGTAAGTTCATAGTTTAGCCTTCTGCTGTCGGGCGCGCTTGAGTGCTTTTTCCTTTGTTGATATCTTGCTTGTTGACTTGTGCAGGAGCAGAGCAGCCTCATCAGGAGCGCCCGGAGGCCGGTCCCAAAGTGCCACCTGCTTCGACTGCGCCGCCAAGGGAGCGCTCTCCGGCAAGGGGGGACTCTCCGGCAAGGGACGGCACTGCTGATCCTGCGGCGACCGAGGCCGCAACTGAAGATCTTGGCGCAGGTAATCCACTTGCCCAAAAACTTCCCATTGGGTTCTGCTTCTTTCGTTTTTCCTTTCTTGGATTTTTTTGATTGATTTTCCTCCCCTGTTCGTTCTTCAGACCCATCTTCAGCTGAGCCAATGGAGACAGAGGGCGCCGGCGAGGAAGGTGCCGGTTCTGATGTGACCGCCGGCGAGGAGGCCGCCGGGGCTGCTACTGCGGAAGTCGGCGAGGGGTTGGGCGATCGCACTGACGACCCTGAGGCCGCAGGAGCGCCGGGCGCTGCATCGACCGCCGAACCCTCTGCCGCTTCTGCGGAGCCGGGCTCCGAGGAGCCCCAGCCCGGCGCCTACTTGCAGGCCGGTGACAATATCTTCATCAAGCTACCCTGGGCGTCGAGCTCCTGGGCGCCAGTCGAGGGGGAGACTTTTGACGGGGAGGTGCCCGCCTCTGCTGGACTGTCATTGGTTGACGCGCCTGGCAGCAGCAGCGGCGAGCCTGAGGAGGAGCAGCTGCTGCGGAAGCTACTCTCACTCTACCGCACCCGGCAAGCCAAGCTGGCTTCCTGGGAAGCGCTCGTCGCGAAGGCGGGAGTTGACATGGAAAAGCGCGCGGAAGAGCTCCGGAGCCAAAATCAAGAAGCTCTCCGGTCCCTGGCGCAGGAGCGGGAGCGAGTCAACGAGGAGCGCACGGCCTTTCTTCTCGAGAAGGCCGAGGCTGAGGAGGAACAAAGGCTGGCTGCCGAGAAGCAGTCCGCGCGAGAAGGTGAACTAGTGCAGCGGAAGGCCCACCTCGACAGCTACGAGGAAGAGCTTGCCGAGCGCGAGCGAGCACTTGGCGGGGCGCTCAAGGAGGCAAAGGATGCCGCGGCAACTGCAGAGGCCGCCAAGAAAGAGCTAGAGGAGAAGGTGGCGCAGCTGGAGGCCGACATTGGGAAGAGCGGCGAGGAGCTTGCCGCGCTCAAGCGTGAGCGCGAGAAGGATGCTGCCGCCCATGGTGAGCTGCAAGGCCTTCTCGCTGAGAGGGGCAAGGAGCTCAGCGCCGCCAAGGATTCCAAAGCAGACCTGGAGCTGAAGTTGGCCACGCTGACGCAGACGCTGGAGGCCGCCAAGGAGCGGGAGAAGACCTTGGCGGAGAAGGTCAAGGCTGACTCGACGTTGTTGGAGAGCATTGCAGTTACCCAGAACTCGTTTAGAGACACGGTGGAGCACTAGACCGAGGGTCTGGTGAACACTGCCGCCATCATCAACGAGGAGCTGGCGCAGCTGGGGATGGAGGACTTTGGGTATCCTTCTGACGAGAGCCTTCAACCCAGCGCCAAGCTCAGCCTATTCTTCAAGGGCGTGGCGACGGCACTCCAACGGCTCCGGGAGAGGATCCCGAGGCAGCTGGCCGACGAGTCGCGCAAAATCTGCGCCGGGGTTCTCCAGAAGGTGCTGATGAAGGTAGCCTTCCGCAATCCAGGCCTCAGCTTCACCAACGTCCTCAGGTCCTTGCCGCCTGACGCCGATTTGTATGCACTCAAGGCCCTTGTCGCACCCATTGTGGACAAGGTGAGCGAGATCAAGAGAGTCGAGGGCGGACGCGTAGATTAGGCCGCCCATTTCTTCTTTTCCCTTGTCGCTGCTAGTCATGTTATGAGAACAGTCTGTTAGAGCTGCGACAAGTTATCTTTGTAATATAACTTTATTTCTGTTATCAATTGCAACGTTATTTCCTCTACTAGATTCCTTCCTTTGTATGTTTTCACCCTACGCTTCTAGGGAACTTGTCGGCGCAGGCGCCCGAGCCGCGAGCGCTGAGTGCGGAACTTCAGCAGCCTGCTAGCGGCGCTGCTTCCGACAAGAAACCTTGTCGTGACTAGATGCAGCACGCTTAAGCTGTTGAGCGGACTCGAAACAAAGTAAGGGCGCAACTAACAGACTGCACACCAGAGTACCTTGATCTAGCCCCCTGCAGAAGAGAACTGACGAAGTAAACTGGGCGCTGCACCATTCTCCTTGGCATCTCATCATGTTCCTGTGCAAACCCATGTATGTCGGGACCAGAGCTTGTCGACGAAGCCCCCTGCTTGTCGCTGGATGGATCTGCCGTGGTTGCTGGCTCATCATCCGCCTCCCTCTCCGCCACTAACGTAGCACTAACCACTTGATTGGTTGCCGCTATATACAGCAGCAACTTCTCTTGCGGCTTAGGTGCGACAAGCGTTGGAGTGGAGGACAGGTATCTCTTCAAGTCCTGCAGCGCAGCCTCCGCTTCCGGAGTCCATTTCATTGGACCTGCCTTTTTCAAAATTTTGAAGAATGGCAGGGCGCGCTCAGCAGATCTAGAGATAAACCTGCTGAGAGCAGCCACGCAACCGGCAAGCCTTCGTACATCCTTGACGTGCTTTGGTGCTTCGATCTGCTCAATGGCTTTGATCTTGTCGGGATTGGCTTCAATTCCCCGCTGAGACACGAAGAACCCGAGAAGCTTGCCGGAAGGGACTCCAAACACGCACTTCTCGGGGTTAAGCTTGAGGTTGATTTTGCGCAGGTTTGCAAATGTTTCGTCTAAATCTTGAACCAGGGTCGCCTTGTTCTTGCTTTTGACCACTATGTCATCCATGTAAGCTTCCACGTTTCTGTGTATTTGTGGCTCAAAAGCATGGTGGACTACCCTTGCGAATGTCGAACCAGCATTCTTCAAACCGAAAGGCATCCGTACGAAGCAGTACGTGCCACACGGGGTGATACATGCGGTTTTCTCTTCATCTTCTTCTGCCATGAAGATCTGATGGTATCCTGAGTATGCATCAAGAAATGAAAGCAAATCACATCCGGCTGTGGAATCGACAATCTGGTCAATACGCGGCAAGGGAAATGGGTCTCTGGGACAAGCTTTATTAACATCAGTGAAGTCAATACAAAGTCTCCATTTCCCGTTAGCCTTGCGCACAACAATAGGATTGGCCAACCACGTGGGATGGAGTACTCCTCTGACAAGGCCTGCTGCTTCCAACTTCTTGATTTCTTCTGTGATGAATTCTTGGCGCTCTACTGCCTGCTTCCTGACTCTCTGCTTGACGGGCCGCGCATGAGGACAGACGGCAAGGTGGTGCTCAATTACTTTCCTGGGAACACCGGGGATGTCAGACGGTTGCCACGCAAACACGTCGACATTCGCCCGCAGGAAAGCAACGAGCACGCTTTCCTATTTGGGGTCAAGAGTGGTGCTGATGGTGAAGGTACCACCAGTGCCATCCTCCTTGGCGGACACCTTCTTAGTCTCAGGTGGTGCTGCTATTGCCTTCTTACACTTGTCGGTGGAGCTCGATGGTGCGTCCTCGACGGTAGCGCAGCACTCCGAGGAGGTGCGCTTGCCGGAGTAGGCATCAGAGCTCTTGTCGGACTTGGTCTTCTTATTCCCCCCGGGAGCTTCAGCGGCAAGTGTCTTCCGTTCTGCTGCAGCTGCTGCTTCCCGGTAAATCTTGTCGGCATAGATAAGAGCATCCTTCTTGTCGCCAGGGACAGAGATGACACTTATTGGGCCTGGCATTTTCAGTACGTTGTACGCATAGTGAGAGGCTGCCATGAACTTGGCGAGTGCCGGACGGCCAAGGATTCCATTATAAGGTAATGGAATGTCGGCAACGTCAAACGTGACCCTCTCAGTCTTGAAGTTCAGCTCACTGCCAAATGTTACCGGCAACGTGATCTTTCCCTTTGGCTTGCTCCTTCCCGGGTTAATTCCTTGAAATGTGCCGGTCTCTTCGAGCTCGCTGTCAGGGATCTGGAGTTTCTGGAGCACCGCGGAGGAGATCAGGTTCAAGCCGGCCCCGCTGTCAACTAGCATCTTAGTGACCTCGAGGTTGCGGATTGTTGGTGAGACCAACATCGGCAAGCACCCGACCGCAGTTATGCGATCCGGGTGGTCCTCAATATCAAAAATGATAGGCGTGCCGGACCA
The DNA here is from genome assembly GCF_002162155.2 of Triticum dicoccoides. Lineage (NCBI taxonomy): Eukaryota > Viridiplantae > Streptophyta > Magnoliopsida > Poales > Poaceae > Triticum > Triticum dicoccoides. The sequence goes on along the minus strand of NC_041381.1, from coordinate 219,283,605 downwards.
TTTCAGAGGCTTGCGTGACTCGACGGGTGGTTCTACTGCATTAACTTCCCGCACCCACTGCTTGAGCTGGCGGTGCGAGGCATGCAGAGAAGCACCACCGTCAATGCACAGGACCTCTGTGTCTTTCTGGAACTCCTGCTCATCAGTCTCCTCATCATCCATATCTTCATCGTCGCCGTCATCTTCATCCTTGTCGCGGCCACGAGGAGGTCTGTCTCCTTGCCGCTGCTTGGCCTTGCCGCGGCGTCCTCCTCGGCCGGGACGTTTCTTGCCGGATCCACCAGCTCCTTCCTGGGCCTTCTCCTTGTCGCGCCGCTCGTATTCAGCTTTATGTTGCTCAACAAGCTACTCAACTCTCTTACAGTTCTGAAGATCATGGCCCTTGGTGCGGTGAATCTTGCAATACTGCTTGTTGGTGCCGTCCTGCTTGTCAGCGACCGCCACCTCCGCGGCAACCTCCTTGCCGGAGTCACCAGTTTTGGCTTCCTTGGCGCCGCCACCGTTGCCGGACTGCTCAACAACTAGCACTTCTTTGCCTTTCCTCCTTCTGTTGTTCCGCCGCCGGTTTCTCCTTGTCGGGGTAGCATCTTCGCTGTCAGATCCCCCCGCTCCTATATTTTCTCCCGGGAGTCTCCTCCCTTCCTCAGCACGCGCACACTTGTCGGCCAGTGCATATAACTCACTGACGTCCCTGATCTTGCACATCGCCGTTTCCTCCCGCATCCTGCGGTTCCGCATGTTCTGATGGAACGCGCTGATCACCGCGGCCGGGTGGACGTCTGGGATGTTGTGCTGCACACTACTGAATCTCTGAATGTACTTGCGCAAGGGCTCTCCTTCCTTCTGGGCGAGCAGATGAAGATCACTCTCCTGGCCATGAGGCTTGTGTCCGCCGGTAAAGGCGCCGACAAACTGATGGCACAGATCAGCCCAAGAGGATATGGAGTTGTCTGGCAAGTGCATGAGCCAGGACCTGACATTGGGCTTGAGCACCAGCGGGAAGTAATTGGCAAGGATCTTGTCATCTCGTCCCCTGGCAGCTTGCACCGCAATAGTGTAAATGCTGAGGAACTCTAACGGATGCGTCTTGCCGTCGTACTTCTCTGGTACGTCTGGCTTGAAGTTCTTTGTACTGGGCCACTGGACTTGCCGCAGCTCACGAGTGAACGCAGGACAACCTACCGCGTACGACAGATCGCCTGGTTCCCCTGGCGCATGCATGTCAACAGAGGGCCCAGCACGCTTGTCGGATTGACGTCGCGCTTCTCTTTGGCGCTCGATGCGGGTTCGAGCGTCTTCTTGTTGTCGATCATGAAGAACTTGGCGCTGATCGCGACGAGCTCGTGGATCCGACGATGCAGTGGAGTCGCTGTCGAGGTGGATCCGGCGAGTCGGCGATCTTGGCCTTCGGGGCGGTGATTTCATGGCAGTTGCACCTCCGCCCGTTTCGTCTCCACCGGCTCGCGCCCGGCGGTCCTGCCGCGGCGGCGACACGCTCGGCCGCCATGGAGTGTCGCCGTTGGCGTAGCCGATGAGACTCTGAATGGTGGCTCTCCATTCGTCGATCTTGTCTGACGTCGGAGGGTAATCTAGGAGAAGTTGAGCTCGCGACAAAGCTTCTACTAGAGTGGTGGGTGGCAGTGGTGGACGGCGTGAGGAGAGGGACGTGCTCGAACTTCTAACTATGTTAGAAGGAGCGGTATCTCGTCCAGGCGACCGTGCCCCGCTCGTGCCAGCATGCTGGCGTGCATACTGGTCTTGAGCGCTCCGAGATCCACCAGCTTGGTCTTGGGCTATCATGCGTATGGCATTACTAGTGCCATGACGTTGTTGATCTTGCGCCTCCTGAGAGTGGCGTGGAACATGTATAGTCGCCGAAGTTTGTGCAGCCTTGTTCTTGGACCTAGCGGCATCATGGGCTTCCTCGTCGACGTCCTTTCTTCCACCGGCGTCCATCCCACCACTCGTTTGCTCCAACGGTGGCGAAAGTGACGTGGATGGAGCGGCCGCCGCCGAAGTCTTCTTCTTCGGTGGCATGTTGATGAAGGAAATAAGGATCTAGCTCGTGTGAATGCCGGATCAGGTTCACGCAATCTCGACGCCCCCTACCTGGCGCGCCAAAGATGTCGGGGAGAACTGATCCACGAACACCTATGGGGCCGGCGGACCGGGCCCCTTTCGGTTCGGCGGGGGGGCGGAGGCTGCACGAAGAGCAGATCGAGGCGAGGCACACGAGCAGTTTACCCAGCTTCGGAGCTCTCCGGAGAGATAACACTCCTACTGCTGCTTGTCTGATTGTATTGAGTGGTGTTCTTGCTCTCGAGCGAGAGAGTGATGTGTTTTCTGGGCTACGAATGGATCAAAGCCGACTGTCTGAGGCTCCGAACCAAACCCCCTCTATGTTGCGCATGGGCCTCCTTTTATACGCTAAAGGGGTCACCGACAGGTGGCAACGCAGAGGAGGGTAAAAACATAAAAAGCGAGGTAGTTGATACAGTTGCTTGTACAGTGCATGCTACCTAACCCTGATGGCAGGGGACAAGGGCATTAAATGCCCGTCTGAGTCGCCCGAACAGTGCAGAAAAGGACCGTTAGGGGCGCCACCATTCACCACGATGGCGATCTTGTCAGCTTCGCATGCCACTGCGCACCGCTGGCTGCACAGCCTCCCGCCACGCGCGCCCGGAGAGGCCCCCAGAGCGACACGTTGGTGGGTGCGCTGGAGCATGGACGCAGAGTGGCCGCCTGCCGCGGCAAGCACCTTGCCGCTGTCGTTATCTTCGCTGGGCCCAGAAGCTCGTCGCTCACCGGACCTTGATGTACCTTGTTTAGTCTTCCCGGCAAGCTCCCCTTGCCGGGGCCTTGCTGCCTTGCCGGAGCGCGTGGCGCGTCGCGGCAAGTTCCTTGGAGCGCCTCGGTTGGCCTTCCCGGCAAGCTCCTCTTGCCGGGGTCTTGTCTCCTTAGCTTCAATACTTTGTTCTTGGATGGCTCCAAGGGAACCTTGGGGGATCTTGGCGTTCGCCCGGCAAGCCTTTGCCGCGGGGTGCTGCAACTGCCCGTGCACAAGTTCGGGGTACTAGGGTACCCCTATTCTAGTACACCGACAGTGGGATCCGGAGGAGATCGCCAGCCAGTGGCAGTACGATGACACTCCTCGGTACACCAGGGAGAGTAGCTGCGATCCATGGGCATAGACCAACTTAGGCCAAAAGCCTAAGCTTGGGGGAGTACGTATTTCTCACCGACATTACATTCATGTTCACACACTCATTCTAGTTGTCGGTACTCATACTTTTTCATTGTAGTATCCATGCCAGTTTAATTCCTTTTTCTAGCTTTCTTCTTGTGTGTTTGATAAACCTTAAGAAAAACCAAAAACATTAGTTAGTTTAATTTCCATGTTGTAGTAGTAATAACTAAAAGAAAACCCAAAAAGATTTATCGTTCTTCTTTTGCTTGTTGGGAGCTTTCCGTGTAAATAGTTTTATTTCTTTTCTTTCCTTTGGGGGCGAGAGGAGAAGACCATAATGAAAATGTTTAGTGGCTCTCATATGCATGGTTGTTTATTTAACTTAGAGCTCATATTACCTTGTCTTCTCCCTTGAATCGAATGTTTGTAGATTCCATCTTAGTCCAATGCACGTGCACTATTATTATTTTCCACGTCGTTCGGTCGTGCAAGTGAAAGGCAATAATGAAGATATATGATGGATGATTGACATGAGAGAAGCTGGTATGAACTCGGCCTCTCTTGCTTTTGTAAATATGATTAGTTCATCGTTCCTGATTCAGCCGATTATGAATAAACATGTTTGCAATGACAATTAGAGATTATAGTTGCTTATGCCATTCTTAATTAGCTAGGAGCTTATAATGGTTTACCTTGCGTGCCAACATGCTATTAAAATGGTTGTGATGTGGTATGATAGGGTGGTATCCTCCTTTGAATGATTCGAGTAACTTGACTTGGCACATGTTCATGCATGTAGTTGAAACAAAATCAACATAGCCTTCACGATATTTATGTTCATGGTGGATTATATCCTACTCATGCTTGCACTCGGTGTTGATTAATTTTAATGCATGTTCATGACTATTGTCGCTCTCTCAGTTGGTCGCTTCCTAGTCCCTTTCTAGCCTTCACCTGTACTAAGCGGGAATACTGCTTGTGCATCCAAACTCCATAAACCCCAAAGTTATTCCATATAAGTCCACCATACCTTCCTATATGCGGTATTTACCTGTCGTTCCAAGTAAATTTGTATGTGCCAAATTCCAAACCTTCAAATGAAATTTTGTTTTGTATGCTCGAGCAGCTCATGTATCAACTAGGGTTGTCTGTATCTTCCATGCTAGGCGGGTTATTCTCAAGAGGAGTGGACTCCGCTCCTCATTCACGAGAAAATGGCTGGTAACCGGGATGCCCAGTCCCATGCTCAAATCAAATCAAAATAATCGCAAAGAAAACTCCCCCAGGATTGATGTTAGTTGGAGGCACCCGTTGTTTCGGGCAAGCCATGGATTGATGCTTGTTGGTGGAGGGGGAGTATAAACTTTACCATTCTGTTTGGGAACCACCTATAATGTGTGTAGCCTGGAAGATATCGAGATCTCTCAGTTGTTATGTTGACAATATAAGTATACCGCTCCAAATATTATTTATCTCTATTTCAAAATTGAGCTCTGACACCTCTACAAATCCCTGCTTCCCTCTGCGAAGGGCCTATCTATTTACTTTTATGTTGAGTCATCACCCTCTTACTAAAAAGCACCAGTTGGAGAGCACCGTTGTCATTTGCATGCATTACTATTAATTTATATTGAGTATGACTATGATTGGATCTCTTTTACCATGAATTACAATGTTTAGTCAGTCCTTGATCTTCAGAGGTGCTCTGCATTTATGTTTTGCGGTCTCAGAAAGGGCTAGCGAGATACCACCTTGTTATATCATATTATGATTGTTTTGAGAAAGTGCTGTCAACCAAGATTTATTATTATTGCTCGCTAGTTGATTATGCCATTGATATGAGTAAACATGAGACCTAAGTGTTATTGTGAATATGGTCAGTTCATAATCTTTGTTGACAACTTGAATGCTGACTTTACATATTTACAACAACAAGAGCAAACATAGTTTGTAAAAGTTTTTCTTTATCACTTTCAGTTTGTCAACTGAATTGCTTGAGGACAAGCAAAGGTTTAAGCTTGGGGGAGTTGATACGTCTCCGTCGTATCTACTTTTCCAAACACTTTTGCCCTTGTTTTGGACTCTAACTTGCATGATTTGAATGGAACTAACCCGGACTGACGCTTTTTTCAGCAGAACTGCCATGGTGTTATTTTTGTGCAGAAATAAAAGTTCTCGGAATGACCTGAAAATCCAGGGAGCAACTTTTCAGAATTAATAAAAAATACTTGCGAAAGAATTAGCGTCAGGGGGCCCACACCCTGTCCACAAGGGTGGGGGCGCGCCCAGCAACTTTTCAGAATTAATAAAAAATACTTGCGAAAGAATTAGCGTCAGGGGGCCCACACCCTGTCCACAAGGGTGGGGGCGCCCCCCCTCCCCCTGGGCGCGCCCCCTGCCTCATGGGCCCCCCAGACGTCCACCGACCCCAACTCCAACTCCATATATTGGCTTTCGTGGAGAAAAAAATAAGAGAGAAAGTTCCATCGTGTTTTACGATATGGAGCCGCTGCCAAGCTCTAATCTCTCTTGGGAGGGCTGATCTGGAGTCCGTTCGGGGCTCCGGAGAGGGGAATTCGTCGCCGTCGTCATCATCAACCATCCTCCATCACCAATTTCATTATTCTCACCACCGTGCATGAGTAATTCCATCATAGGCTTGCTGGACGGTGATGGGTTGGATGAGATTTACCATGTAATCAAGTTAGTTTTGTGAGGGTTTGATCCCTTGTATCCACTATGTTCTGATATTGATGTTGCTATGACTTTGCTATGCTTAATGCTTGTCACTACGGCCCGAGTGCCATGATTTCAGATCTGAACCTATTATGTTTTCATGAATATATGTGAGTTCTTGATCCTCTCTTGCAAGTCTATAGTCACCTATTATGTGTTATGATCCGACAACCCTGAAGTGATAATAATCGGGATACTTCTCGGTGATGATCGTAGTTTGAGGAGTTCAGGTATTCACTATGTGTTAATGCTTTGGTCCGGTACTCTATTAAAAGGAGGCCTTAATATCCCTTAATTTCCATTATTACCCCACTGCCACGGGAGGGTAGGACAAAAGATGGCATGCAAGTTCTTTTACATAAGCACATATGACTATATTCGGAATGCATGCCTACATTACATTGCTAGTTCTGTGTCACCCTATGTTGTAGCTATTATATGAGGAATCGCATCCGACATAATTATCCATCATTGATCCAATGCCTACGAGCTTTTCACATATTGTGCTTTGCTTATTTACTTTACCGTTGCTGCTGTTACAATTACTACAAAACTGCTACTATTACTATTGCCACTGTTACCGTTATTTCTGTACTACTTTGCTACTAAATACTTTGCTGCAGATACTAAGTTATCCAGGTGTGGTTGAATTGACAACTGAACTGCTAATACTTGAGAATATTCTTTGGCTCCCCTTGTGTCGAATCAATAAATTTGGGTTGAATACTCTACCCTCGAAAACTATTGTGATCCCCTATACTCGTGGGTTATCAGGGCCCTACGGATGGTCTGATATAGCGCCAGCTGCTCATTCGGGAAGCCAGGATGATAGGGCCACATGTCCGCGATGGCATAGTCGTTCGCTTGTTCAGCGGTGCTCCTTGAGGAGAAGGAGGTTGCAGCACAGGTCCTCCTGTGCTGGTAGCTCTTCCGCCATTAGGGCGTCGAAGTGCGGCCGCACCTGCTCTATGGTGAACATGGCATGAACCATCTTGGACAGTGGTGTCGGCTCCTGGTTGGAAGCTACATCCATCGTCTGATTGTCGTCGCTCAGCTCGGCGAACTCGCTGGTGAGCCAGCATGTCTGGCTGCTAGACCGGCCCGCTGCCAAGCACGAGGCTAACTGCCCTGGCCCACCTAGACCGCCTCCCTTGCTCGCGCGCGCTTTCCGCCCAAAACAGCCAGCGCCACCCGCCCTGCTTCCCGATGCAGGCGATTGCTCCGCCTTCAAACGACACAAGTGTCGTCCGTCCGTCCGTCTGCCGCCCACATTAATGATACGCGGTTGCCAAGGTGGCTATTCCGGTGCCACACGTCCGTCCCTCCGCCGCACACCATTGCTATATAAAATGCTGTGCCAGCCACAGCCGCAGTCATCCGCCTCTGTTCCCTTACTCCTGTCCACACCACTACTACCCACCATGGCTTCCTTGCGCTCCAGCGCTCTTCGGGATGGGCGGACAATGGACCACAAGGAGATGGCAATCATTGCTACCGACTGGCTAGCCGGCAGGTAGCCGAAGGAAGATGACGTCCCAATGGATAACATGGTAGTCGATGATCCGACGCCAACCCCCTCCTCCGCGCCATCCTCACCGGTGCATTGCACCATGACCATTGGCGAGGCCCGTTCCCAATACATGGACACAGTGAAGCTGAAGCGTGAGGAGCAGTTCCGGGAGGCACATGCCAATGCCTTCTACAACCACCATCTCCTCCAGGAGCACCTGCAGGCGAAGGAGCAGATCATCGTGGAGCGGGCGGAGCAAGAGGCGCTGCTCGACTCGTACCACTCCGCCCGCGAGGGCCGCCTTGAGCGCTGGCGGTACCGCATGCGGGTGGCGGAGGCTGCGGCCGCCTACAAAGAGGGTGATGAAGCGGGCGAGGCGCTGTTTGGCGAGACTGAGGACGACGCAGAGGACAATGCCGGCTCCGACGAGTCCCCGCACCGCTGGCGTCGATGAGGCCCTGCTCCAACCGAGGCCCCGTGGCGCCAACAACGAGGAAGAGGACACTGCCAGCTCCGCCGAGGCCCCGCCCCACCAACAACGAGGCAGAGGACATCACCGGCTCAGCCGAGGCCCCACCCTGCCGGCAACAAGGGGGAGGATTTCCCCCGCTCCGCCGAGGCGCCGCCCCGCCGGCAACGAGATAGAGGACATCGCCGGCTC
>NC_041381.1:219256148-219275181 GCF_002162155.2 Triticum dicoccoides | reverse complement strand
CGGCTCCACCGAGGCCCCGTCCCACCGGCACCAAGGCGGAGGCCCTACTCCGCCAAGGCCCCGCCCCGCCAACAACGAGGCAGAGTACATCACCCACTTAGCCGAGGCCCCACCCTGCCGGCAACGAGGGAGAGGATTTCCCCCGCTCCACCGAGGCGCCGCCCCGCCGGCAACGAGACAGAGGACATCGCCGGTTCTGTCGAGGCCCCGCCCCCTGCCAACGAGGCCGCGCCACACAAAAAATGAGGAAGAGTAGAACATAGTAGGTTGCCGCCGCTCGGGTTCAAGTAAGGCCACTGCTTCTACCCTCCGGTTGAAGCCAAGCTAGGCGGGTTGACCACTCACGGCCGATTAGCTTCTTGGCAGCGACATGGAGTCGGAGAGCTATGTTGGAGAAGGACGATGCTTCTACTTAACTGCTGGGGCAGTTGGCTGACTGACACGTGGGCCCAACAGGCATCTGGGCCACATGTCAGTTACACAACTGCACCTGTAGTTAAGTCACCGAAGCTTAGTCCGCTGGAGAAGAAGCTTCTGTTCGGCTCAGCCGGACACAGGTGGGTAGCTTCAGTTAATTAATTATACGTCCAGCGCACCCCTTTTTAGTTGAAGAATGTATGAAATGTAATGAAATCCGGCATGTTATATGAAATTTGACCGTGTATGAATGAATTTAGTTTGATTAGTTCGAATTCTTGTATCACTGGCATTGGATGGACATGCAAAACAATACGTACTAGCATTATTCCCAGGGTGATCACCTCGTTTGCAGCAGTTTCACATGTACTCCCTCCGGTCCTTTTTAGTCTGCATACAAGTTTTGTCTGCAGTCAAAGTATCTCGACTTTGACCAATCTTATAGAAAAAAGTATGAACTTTCACAATGTGCAAAGTAAAAAGGAACAGAGGGAGTACAAAGAGTTTGAGAAGCTTGTTAGCGTTCCTGTACATTGCAATCAAACACACAGGCCTGGCAATTCATAGAGAACATTCAAAACAATCGATGATTATGCATCTCAGTGATTCACATTTCAGAGCCAATATTAACTTCACAACTAAAGAATAAAGAAAAATCGATCGACGCTGCTGACAGCAAAGGGCATCCCATTCGAAAATATCAAACGCATGTCGATCTTATTGCTAACATTAGTGAGCAAAATTTGACAAGGTTGTCCCATTCCAAAATATCAAATTCCTACCATTGTGGAATGGGCAGGGTTTGCCATCAGTTCAGACATTGACATGGCACCTCGTGCTAAATAAACCAGATGTTCTTTTTTTGCAGTTCCACTAAAATCAACCAAATTCGCGCGTAGCTTGTATGATTTCACCCTTATATGCTGCAACGCCTTGAACTTGTTGTCACCTCCTTTCTTGTGGTGCAAAAGAATGATTCGATGTATTCATGAACATTTTGTGCAGTTCCCATTGAAATCAAGCTGAGCACCCCCTATTTGCACAAATACAAAAAAAGTGATTAGTATAAAGCAAAATGTACCATGAATTCACAGTTTGAACAGGCACACATTAAAAAAAATGGAACTCATCGGAAAGAATCCTAGAACAACATTGTACTTACGCATCACAGCAACAAAATGGAGATCTGTCAGTCCTTCTGAGCTGAAGTTAGTTTGGTCTTGTGGGGAGTAATGTAACCATCCTTCAGCTGCTCCTTCTGATGAGAAGATAGACATAGCTTCTTCATCCTGGCATAATCGAAACTAGTCACATCACGTACTCCATATTCTTCTTCAGAGGAGGATGATCCTGTTGTGCAAAGACAAGAGGACAACTAAATGCTAGCATACCTATTTGCTCGAAAAAAAGTATAGGAAATATTTAAAATAGCACAGATGAAGCACTTCTCAAGGACAATACCACATTCTCATGACAGTATCTAATAGAGATGGCAAAGCTCAATCATATGGATGAAATCAGTGGGCGAGTACCAACCTTTGTCAGGAGGCTTATTGTGTAGAGCATATAGATCAAGCACTTTTCCAGAACCATCTGTTGCTATATACTGTGGTTGCCATGCTTACTATATACTGCTCGATTAGTTTAATGCTTCCAACATCTTCTTGTGCAGTTCCACTAAAATATATGGTATCTTCAAAGAAGATCCCTGTTTGCAACAAGTAGAGATAATTACATATTACATTAAGAGTGGCATCCAATCAGTGGCAAAACAATTGCTCGTTCCAGCCATAGCAATAAATTAAGATGCAAAACTATATCATTACTTCTATCCTCATAGTTCTAGTGCTTCATTACAACACCGGGAGTTGATTTTTGTTTTTCCTCCACTTGTTCTTCCCCTTCATCACTTGGTTAAATAACAGACAAGCTTCGCCTTCAATGTAAGATTTGGCATGTCAATTAGGGAGCACAAGTATAATAGTAAACAACGACATTAATTTTCTGATGAAAGTGGCAAAATACAAGCCAATAGTTGTGAAATATCCTTATCTTACCTCAATGGGATATCGGTGCGCATACAAATTGGAAGTATTGTCTCCATTTGTGCAGTTCACTAAAATCAAGTCACATTACCGTACAAGTAGCACAACATATAATAGCACACTGCACAATCATGTGAAAGAAGGCTAGTACCGACCTCTCATGACGCGGAATTCAAACAACTCACAAGAAGAAGATCTTAACCAAATTTGCCAACACGGATAGGAAGTAAGATCTCCTCTTGTGCAGTTCCACTAAGATCAAGCAATCAAGCAACGTTGTCGGTGTGACATTTTGGTTGAACTGCACAAAACACTCTTAAAACAAAAGTGTTCTGTGAAGTGCAACAAAAGGTCACAATAGCAACAAGGTGAAGTAGATAACCCTGTTTACACAGAGGTGCAAAGGAAACAACTAGTTGTCAATAACGATGGACAGCACAAAAGCCAACAAAAAGAAGCATCTAACTTATCTAAATGCGAAAGAAAGCAAGACAGTAGCATTTCTCAAATGGTGGCATTGATGAATATTAACAGAGAGATTATATTAACAATAAAATTCATTAAACATGTAATTTGCTTTTAACTGTGGCATTGCATCAATTTTCCATCGGCATTATTAGGGGGTGTTTGTTTACAGGGACATTTTGGTGTAGGGCCTAAAAATCTCCGTGTCAATCCCATCTAAACCAAACAGGGGGACTTTTAGGTACTAAAAGTGGGCATTTGGGACTAAAGAAAGAAGACCCCGAGGAAGAATCTTTTTGGATTTTTTTCCAACAGTTGCCCCTGCCCCGCATTGCACCTTGTCTCTATTAGTTCATTACTAGGGGGTAACATGGTCTTTTAGCATGTCATTTAATTACCTCTAGTCCATGTTTAGTCCCTGGAACCAAGCAGGTAGGGACTAGGGAGTTTTTAACCAAACAGGGCCTTAGATTAATAACAGCTAAAGAGTTGCACGGGATAGTGGATGCACTAGCACCATGTGCATCTACCGATTTATGAACGGGTGATGCACAGTCTGTTGCAACAAAGAACAAACAACCAAGGAGCATATTTGTGTTGGTCCCAATTTTGTTATCTTTAGACACCTTTCCCAATGTGAGTGTAGCAAGTCTAGTCCTACTCAAACTCTATAGCCTTGTCCCTCGAAACAAAAGATCAGTTTGTTACAGATGTGTGTACTGTGTTTGTCATTGTTTTGCCTTTTTGACCAACGTAGGTGCTGGATAGCCAGTCTATACTAGTACTTTCCCCCTTCCTTTCCACTTTGAACCACGTCCTAGATTCATGCTATACAACTTTCCCCACTACTTTCCCCCATCCCTTTCCTCTTTGATCCACGTCTTAGATTCATGCTATACAACTTTCCCCACTACTTTCCCCCTTCCTTTCCTTTTTGAACCACGTCCTAGATTCATGCTACAAAACTTTCCCCCATTCCTTTCCTCTTTGAACCACGTCCTAGATTCATGCTATACAACTTTCCCCACTACTTTCCTGTTTGATCCAACACCTAGATTCGAGTGCAGAAGCGGAAAAAGCCCACATGCAGCTAGAGCAATGCATGTGGAATAAGTAAATTATACCTTAAGGTTCTTCGGTGTGGTTCGGTGGGCGACCGGAGGCTGTTCGGCCCACACCATGTATGGCAGCGAAGAAGAAGGGGTCAGAGGCCCTCCCGCACCGCCGCTGGGTGAAAGAGGACAGCTACGCCAGTAGGATATTCCCTCCCTTGCCGACGGCGACAGTGTTAAGCCTCCTTCCCTTCTCGGCGGACGGATCCTGCCGGCTCTTTGACTAGTACAGAGGGGACAGAGAGAGGCCAACGAAGTCTTGTTTAGATCCGGAGAGGGTGAGAGAGTGTTAAGAGAGCAACTACAAGCGATGAGGTTCCAGCGTGTATATATATATATACTGGAGAGAGAGTGTGAAGAGTGCAAACCCTAGAAAACAAGCGTCGAGGCTACAGCGTGTACGTGATGAGGTGATTATACGGTCACTACGAGACCATATAGCTCCATATCCATCCATTTTGACCAGCCAAAGAATCCTCATGGCACCGCCCCAGATCACTTTCTCTCTCTATTATGCGGGGCTGCTACGTCTTCAGCTTGCGTTGGTTTTCCTCAAAGAGGAGAGGGTGATGCAGCAAGTGTAGCCTAAGTATTTCCCTCAGTTTTGAGAACCAAGGTATCAATCCAGTATGAGGCTCCTCAAAAGTCCCACGCACCTACACAAACAAACTGAGAACTCGCAACCAACGCAATAAAGGGGTTGTCAATCCCTTCACGGCCACTTGCGAAAGTGAGATCTAATAAAGATAGTATGATAAGATAAATATATTTTTGGTATTTTATGATATAGATGCAGAAAGTAAAGATGCAAAATAAAAGTAGATTGAAAGCAAATATGAGAAGAGATAGACCCGGGGGCCATAGGTTTCACTAGAGGCTTCTCTCGAGATAGCATACGTATTATGGTGGATGAACAAATTACTATCGAGCAATTGATAGAAAAGCGCATAGTTATGAGATTATCTAGGCATGATCATGTATATAGGCATCACGTCCATAACAAGTAGACCGACTCCTGCCTGCATCTACTACTATTACCCCACACATCGACCAACTCCTGCCTGCATCTAGAGTATTAAGTTCATAAGAACATAGTAACGCATTAAGCAAGATGACATGATGTAGAGGGATAAACTCATGCAATACGATATAAACCCCATCTTGTTATCCTCTATGGCAACAATACAATACGTGCCTTGCAACCCTTTCTGTCACTGGGTAAGGACACCGCAAGATTGAACCCAAAGCTAAGCACTTCTCCCATGGCAAGAAAGATCAATCTAGTAGGCCAAACCAAACTGATAATTCGAAGAGACTTGCAAAGATAACTCAATCATACATAAAAGAATTCAGAGAAGATTCAAATATTATTCATAGATAAACTTGATCATAAACCCACAATTAATCAGATCTCGACAAACACACCGCAAAAAGAGTTTACATCGAATAGATCTCCACAAGAGAGGGGGAGAACTTTGTATTGAGATCCAAAAAGAGAGAAGAAGCCATCTAGCTAATAACTATGGACCCGTAGGTCTGTGGTAAACTACTCACAACTCATCGGAGGGGCAAGGATGTTGATGTGGAGGCCCTCCGTGGTTGATTCCCCCTCTGGCAGAGTGCCGGTGAAGGCTCCAAGATGAGATCTCACGGATACATAAGGTTACGGCGGTGGAAATTGTGTTTTGTGGTGCTCCTGGATGCTTTCGGGGTACGTAGGTATATATAGGAGGAAGAAGTACGTCGGTCGCCGCCCGAGGGGCCCACGAGACAGGGGGCGCGCCCTATGGGGGGGCCTCCTATCTCGTGGGGGCCTCGGGTACTTCTTGACTTGCACTTCAAGCTCTCTGGATCACGTTCATTCCAAAAACCACGCTCCCGAAAGTTTCATTCCGTTTGGACTCCATTTGATATTCCTTTTCTTCGAAATACTGAAATAGGCCAAAAAACAGCAATATGGGCTGGGCCTCCGGTTAGTAAGTTAGTCCCAAAAATGATATAAATGTGTAAAATAAAGCCCATAAACATCCAAAAGGGGTAATATAATATCATGGAACAATCAAAAATTATAGATACGTTGGAGACGTATCAAGCATCCCCAAGCTTAATTCCTGCTCGTCCTCGAGTAGGTAAATGATAAAAGGAGAATTTTTGATGTGGAATGCTACCTAGCATAATTCATAATGTAATTTTCTTTATTGTGTCATGAATGTTCAAATCCAAATGAATACAAAATAAAAGTTCATATTGATAAAAGAAATAGTAATACTTCAAGCCCACTAATCAAAGTAATCATGTCTTCTCAAAATAGCATGGCAAAAGAAAGTTCATCCCTACAAAATCATATAGTTATGCTATGCTTCATTTTCATCACACAAAGATGTTCCCAACTTCTATACCCCCGATGACAAGCCAACCAATTGTTTCATACTTAAATAATCTCAAACTTTTTCAATCTTCACGCAATACATGAGCGTGAGCCATGGATATAGCACTATGGGTGGAATAGAATATGATGATGGGGATTGTGTGGAGAAGACAAAAAAAGAGAAAGTCTCACATTGACGAGGATAGTCAACATGAGGAGTAGGGATTGCCATGCAACGGATGCACTAGAGCTATCAATGAATGCTCAACAAAAGAAAACTAGTGGGTGTGCATCCAACTTGCTTGCTCACAAAGACCTAGGGCATTTGAGAAAGCCCATCGTAGGAATATACAAGCCAAGTTCTAGAATGAAAAATTCCCACTAGTATGAAAAAGATAACTTATGAGACTCACTATATGATAAAGATGGTGCTACTTTGAAGCACAATATATGAGACTCACTACATGAAGAACAAGGTGCTACTTTGAAGCACAAGTGTGGAAAAAGAGATAGTAACATTGCCCTTTTTATTTGAATTTTCTTTTTTTCTTTTTTCTTTTTTTTCTTTTTTTTCTTTTGGGCCTTTCTTTTTTTTGGCCTTTCTTCTTTTTTTTGGGCAATGTTCTAATAATGATGATCATCACACTTCTATTGATTACAACATAAGAATTACAACTCGAAACTAGAACAAGATATGACTCTATATGATTACCTCTGGCGGTGTACCGGGATGGTGCAATGAATCAAGAGTGACATGTATGAAAAATAATGCATGGTGGCTTTGCCACAAATACGATGTCAACTACATGATCATGCAATGGCAATATGACAAAAGTAAAGTATGTCATGATGATGATGAACGGAGCGGTGGAAAGTTGCATGGCAATATATCTCGGAATGGCTATGGAAATACAATAATAGGTAGGTATGGTGGCTGTTTTGAGGAAGATATAAGGAGGTTTATGTGTGATAGAGCGTATCGTATCACGGGGTTTGGATGCACCGGCGAAGTTTGCACCAACTCTCAAGGTGAGAAAGGGCAATGCACGCTACCAAAGAGGCTAGCAAAGGTGGAAAGGTAAAAGTGCGTATAATCCATGGACTCAACATTAGTCAAAAGAACTCATATACTTATTGCAAAAATTTAGAAGTCATCAAAAACCAAGTACTACGTGCATGCTCCTAGGGGGATAGATTGTTAGGAAAAGACCATCGCTCGTCCCCGACCGCCACTCATAAGGATGCACAAGCCAGGTACACTTCATGTTTCAAATTTGTTACACAACTTTAACCATACGTGCATGCTAAGGGACTTGCTAACTTCAACACAAGCATTCTTTGAATTCATAATCACCCAACTAGGATGACTTTAATATCACTACACCCATATCTCAAAACAATTATCAAGTATCAAATTGATCATAGCATCCAATTCACTTCCTATGATAGTTTTTATTATACCCAACTTAGATGCCTACCATTCTAGGACCAATTTTATGACCATAGCAAATACCATGCTGTTCTAAAAGACTCTCAAGATAATATAAGTGAAGCATGAGAGACTAGCAATTTCTTCAAAATTAATACACCACCGTGCTCTAAAAGATATAAGTGAAGTACTAGAGCAAAAACTATCAAGCTCAAAAGATATAAGTGAAGCACATAGAGTATTCTAGCAATTCTAATCAAATAGGCTTCTCCCAAAAGGTGTGTACAGAAAGGATGATTGTGGTAAACTAAAAAGCAAAGACTAATATAATACACGACGCTCCAAGTAAAACACATATCATGTAGCGAATAAAAATATAGCTCCAAGTAAAGTTACCAATGAACAAAGACGAAAGAGGGGATGCCTTCCCGGGGCATCCCAAGCTTAGGCTTTTGGCTATTCTTGAATATCTTGGGGTGCCTTGGGCATCCCCAAGCTTAGGCTCTTGCCACCCTTTATTCCATAGTCCATAAAAGCTTTACCCAAAACTTGAAAACTTCACAACACAAAACTCAACAGGAAATCTTAGAAGCTCCGTTAGTGAAAGAAAACAAAACCACCACATAAGGTACCACAATGAACTCATCCTTTATATATTTTGGTGTTAAACCTACTGTATTCCAACTTCCTTATGGTTTATAAACTAATTTACTAGCCATAGATGCATTGAAATAAGAAAACAACACATGAAAAACAGAATCTGTCAAAAACAGAACAGTCTGTAGCAATCTGTAACTAACGCAAACTTCTGGAACTCTAAAAATCCTACAAAAATAGGAAGTCCTGGAAAATTTGTCTGTTGAACAGAAGAAAAAAGAATCAACGCAAAATCACGTTCCTGTGATTTAACAAAATTATATTCGTGCGTGCATAGTTTCTGTTTTTCAGCAGAATCAAATCAACTATCATCGTAGGTTATCCTATAGGTTCTACTTGGCACAAACACTAATTAAAAGATAAAAACACATATAAACAGAAGGTAGATGCAAGATTTATTACTAAACAGGAGCTAAAGAAAAAAACATAAAGAAAAATTGGGTTGCCTCCCAACTAGCGCTATCGTTTAACGTCCCTAGCTAGGCATAAAAGCGAAGATAGATCTAACGAGTGCCATCTTTGGCACTAAATTCATAAGTAGAACGCATGATAGATTCATAAGGTAATTTGACTTTCTTTCTTGGAAAGTGCTCCGTGACTTTCTTTACTGAAAATTGGAATCTAATGTTCCCTTCCTTCATATCAATAATCGCACCAATCGTTCTAAGGAAAGGTCTATCAAGAATAATAGGGCAAGAAAGATTGCAATCTATATCAAGAACGATAAAATCTACTGGCACCAAATATATATTTGCAACAACAAGAACATCATTGATCCTTCCCATAGGCTTTTTAATGGTGTAATCCGCAAGGTGCAAATTTAAAGAGCAATCATCAAGATCGTGGAAACCTAGAATATCACATAAAGTTTTCGGAATCGTGGAAACACTAGCACCCAAATCACACAAAGCAAAACACTCATAATCTTTAATTCTAATCTTTATAGTAGGTTCCCACTCATCATTAAGTTTTCTAGGTATAGAAACTTCCAAATTAAGTTTTTCATCATAAGATTGCATCAAGGCATCAAAAATATGTTTGGTAAAAGCTTTATTTTGACTATAAGCATGAGGAGAATTAACAACGGATTGCAACAAGGAAATACAACCTTTTAAAGAACAATTATCATAACCAAATTCCTTGAAATACGAGATGGAAGGTTCAATATTAGGAGTTGAGGATTCTCCAATCTCACTTTTACCAAATTTAGCATTAAGATCTAAAGATTCCGAATTCTTGGGAAGCCTTCTAGGCAAAGTTGATTCATCATCAGTCCCATAATCATCAAAATTCATATTGCAAAACATAGATCTAATAGGAGATGTATCAATAACTTTAAGATCCTCATCATTATTTTCACGGAAACTAGAAGAACACGCTTTTATAAAGCTATCTCTTTTAGCATGCAATCTAGCGGTTTTTGGCTTACACTCATCAATGGAAATTCTCATTACTTTGAGGGACTCATTGATATCATGCTTAGGAGGAGAAGATCTAAGTTTAAGAGAATCAACATCAAGCGAAGGTCTATCAACGTTCCTAGCCAAATCATCAACTTTGAGTAATTTTTCTTCAAGCAAAGCATTAAAATTCTTTTGAGAAATCATAAATTCTTTCACACAATTCTCAAAATCAGAGGGCATCTTATTAAAATTACCATAAGTTATTGTAGGAATTTCCATAATTGTTAGAGGGATTACTAGGGAATGGTCTAGCATTAAAGTTTCCTCTATAAGCATTGTTTCCAAAACTATTCCTACCAACAAAATTCACATCCATAGATTCATTATTATTCTCAATCAAAGAAGACAAAGGCATATCATTGGGATCAAGAGGAGTATTTTTAGTAGCAAACATCTTCATAAGTTCATCCATCTTTTCACTAAAAACATTAATTTCTTCTATAGCATGCACTCTTTTACTAGAAGATCTTTCGGTGTGCCATTGAGAATAATTAGCCATAATATTATCAAGAAGTTTAGTAGCATCTCCTAACGTGATTTCCATAAACGTGCCTCCCGCGGCCGAATCTAAGAGATTTCTAGAAGCAAAGTTCAAACCGGCATAAAATTTTTGTATGATCATCCATAAATTCAAGCCATAAGTAGAGCAATTGTGAAGCATCAATTTCATTCTTTCCCAAGATTGGACAACATGCTCATGATCAAGTTGTTTAAAATTCATAATATCGTTCCTAAGAGTGATGATCTTAGAGGGAGGAAAATAATTAGAGATAAAAGCATCTTGGCACTTGTGCCAAGAATCAATACTATTTTTAGGCAAAGACGAAAACCAAACTTTAGCACGATCTCTAAGTGAAAACGGAAATAACTTCAATTTGACAATATTGTTATCCGTATCTTTCTTCTTTTGCATATCACACAAATCAACAAAATTGTTTAGATGAGTAGTGGCATCTTCACTAGGAAGGGCGGCAAATTGATCTTTCATAACAAGATTCAGCAAAGCGATATTGATTTCACAAGACTCAACATCATTAAGAGGAGCAATCGGAGTACTAAAGAAATCATTATTATTGGTATTCAAGAAGTCACACAATTTGGTATTATCTTGCGCCATGGCAACAAGTAATCCAACACAGAAGCAAGCAGAAAAACGGCAAGCGAAAAAGAGAGGAGGAGATTGGGAAAGAGAGGGCGAATAAAACGGCAAGGGTGAAGTGGGGGAGAGGAAAACGAGAGGCAAATGGCAAATAATGTAAATGCGAGGGAGATGGGTTTGTGATGGGTACTTGGTATGTCTTGACTTGAGCGAAGACCTGCCCGGCAACGGCGCCAGAAATCCTTCTTGCTACGTCTTGAGCTTGCGTTGGCTTTCCTCGAAGAGGAGAGGGTGATGCAGCAAGTGTAGCATAAGTATTTCCCTCAGTTTTGAGAACCAAGGTATCAATCCAGTAGGAGGCTCCTCAAAAGTCCCACGCACCTACACAAACAAACTAAGAACTCGCAACCAACGAAATAAAGGGGTTGTCAATCCCTTCACAGTCACTTGCGAAAGTGAGATCTAATAAAGATAGTATGATAAGATAAATATATTATTGGTATTTTATGATATAGATGCAGAAAGTAAAGATGCAAAATAAAAGTAGATTGAAATCAAATATGATAAGAGATAGACCCGGGGGGCAAAGGTTTCACTAGAGGCTTCTCTCAAGATAGCATAAGTATTACGGTGGGTGAACAAATTACTGTCGAGCAATTGATAGAAAAGCGCATAGTTATGAAATTATCTAGGCATGATCATGTATATATGCATCACGTCCATAACAAGTAGACCGACTCCTGCCTGCATCTACTACTATTACTCCACACATCGACCGACTCCTGCCTGCATCTAGAGTATTAAGTTCATAAGAACAGAGTAACGCATTAAGCAAGATGACATGATGTAGAGGGATAAACTCATGCAATATGATATAAACTCCATCTTGTTATCCTTGATGGCAACAATACGATACGTGCCTTGCAACCCTTTCTGTCACTGGGTAAGGACACCGCAAGATTGAACCCAAAGCTAAGCACTTCTCCCATGGCAAGAAAGATCAATCTAGTAGGCCAAACCAAACTGATAATTCGAAGAGACTTGCAAAGATAACTCAATCATACATGAAAAAATTCAGAGAAGATTCAAATATTATTCATAGATAAACTTGATCATAAACCCATAATTCATTGGATCTTGACAAACACAGTGCAAAAAGAGTTTACATCGAATAGATCTCCACAAGAGAGGGGGAGAACATTGTATTGAGATCCAAAAAGAGAGAAGAAGCCATCTAGCTAATAACTATGGACCCATAGGTCTGTGGTAAACTACTCACAACTCATCAAAGGGGCAACGATGTTGATGTAGAGGCCCTCCGTGGTCGATTCCCCCTCCGGCAGAGTGCCGGCGAAGGCTCCAAGATGAGATCTCGCGGATACAGAAAGTTACGGCGGTAGAAATTGTGTTTCGTGGTGCTCCTGGATGTTTTCAGGGTACGTAGGTATATATAGGAGGAAGAAGTATGTTGGTAGCCGCCCGAGGGGCCCATGAGACAGGGGGGCGTGCCCTATAGGGGGGCGTGGCCTCCTATCTTGTGGGGGCCTCGGGTACTTCTTGACTTGCACTCCAAGCTCTCCGGATCACGTTCGTTCCAAAAATCACGCTCCCGAAGGTTTCATTCCGTTTGGACTCCATTTGATATTCCTTTTCTTCAAAATACTGAAATAGGCAAAAAAACAACAATATGGGCTGGGCCTCCGGTTAGTAAGTTAGTCCCAAAAATGATATAAATGTGTAAAATAAAGCCCATAAACATCCAAAAGGGGTAATATAATAGCATGGAACAATCAAAAATTATAGATACGTTGCAGACGTATCAGGGGCCTACCTGTCATTGGGTGGAAGAAAGAAGTCGAACAAAAACAAAATTATGCTCAAGTGTAGTTATCGAACCCGAGACCTCAAGTTTGATGAGCGAACAGGCTAACCAGCTACACCACCCTCCAGTTATGGTCAACGAGAGGAAAATAACCTTTTATACATTCCTGCATTCGTGTGACAAGCATGCCGTGTTTTTTTGCATGGGAGTCATGGGGATTTAAATCATAATCGTGTCATATGACTTTGGTGGTAAGACTATCCACAGTGGGAGTAACATAGGTGGTAACATCACACATCGACTACTCTATTCTATGAACTTGTGAGTGTGTGTGCCTGTGTGTGTGTGTGTTTAACAACATGTGTGTGTGCGTGTGCGTGTGTGTGTGTGTGTGTGTGTGTGTTTAACAGCATGCGTGTGTTAGAGAGAGTGACACATCGACCTACTCCTACAGAGAGATGGTGTGTAGTGTACGATTTAGCAGTGAGAGTCGATGCATCCTCTCGTTTCCGGCGTTCGGTCGAGACAGGCGGACAGCTGCCACGCCTGCTCCTGACCAGCCTGGCCCACCCAAAGCCCCTCCATCGCCCACACGCGCTTCCTGCCTGAAACGGTTAGCACCGCTCCAAAGAATCGGTGCCGCATTCATGGCCAGGCAGAGCGGACGCGGCCTCTCACTAGTGCCTGCGTTGAAGGGAGAAGCGGATTCAAGAGTGATGGTTGCTTCGTCCATCCAACTTACTGCTGGGTCTATGTGATTTGATGGCTCATTGGTCATTATTACTGAGGTGGTAGGAGTGCTGGATGTCCCACTCTTTCAGGGAAAGGAGATACTACTAGATTACAATTTTCTCCTTTCTTAAAGTGGTGGAGTGCGAGAGCAGTGAAAACACGCAGGCTCAGTCATTACATGGCCCACCTCACACTATCACCATATTTTCTGGACACCGTGCGACACCTAACTCTTTACATAGTACTAGTATAGTACGTACTGTAATTTATCAGCGAGATAAATTTGTAGAATGCTATGAAGCTTACAACTTCTGTTTCATGTATCTTGCGTCCAAGGTTGCCCGTTGCAACATTTCATCAAATACAAAGGAGACTAACATGCATGTTATTGCATCTCAATGACTGACAGATCATAGCCATTATGTACTCCCTCCATTCCAAAATAAGTGTCTCAACTTTATGCAAACTTTAGTACAAAGTTGTACTACTACTACTACTAAAGTTGACACTTATTTTGGAACAGAGACAACTAAAGAAAAAACGATCCATGCAGTGCCTAGCCCTTGAACCATAAACCCTAACCAGGCTTTAATTAGCTAGCAACGTTGGAGCTTCCCAAGAAATGAAGTTCGCAACCCTTTGACCATCGGATCATTTTGTGCAGTTTCACCAAAATCGAGATGAGCATCCCTATGGCAAAGAAATTGAAGAAGAGTTATTAGAATAAGATTACTGGGACTAGTTGATGAGACATAAACTGATCACAAATACAGTACGTAGAAGCTAGTAGAGGTATGTGCGGGGCAAAGAAGTAGAGAAATATCCACATGGAGTGATGTGGGCAGCTAGAGCAGTGTTGCAAGCCGGCTGTAAAGGGAGTTGTAACTGAGGGATGTCGGGACGTAGCTCACACTAGAGGAGGGCGGCGGGAGGCGGCAACTTCCCACTTCACGATAATGAGCAAGGGAGGAAGGCAACCTCACCGGCTTTGTGAGAGAGAACAGCGGGGACCCCTGATTGGGATGTGCCGATAGTGGGTTTTCGCCATCGGCAACGGCGACCACATCTACACTAAGCATCCACCCCTTCCCCCAACAGACGTGATCCACCGGGATGTTAGAGATGTGGCCATAGTTGTTTTGTGCGAGAGAGTGTGAAGAGAGCAACCCCAGCAAGCAACCGTGTAGGCTCTTCCTGACTATGTATATAGTGGAGCGGTTTCCTTTTCTCTCCATATGAACCTATTTATATTGCGTACGTGCCACTAAAGAAAAAAAACTTTATTTATAAATGACGCGGCACCTACTACTCGTTCTCCTATAAACCTTGCGCTTGGCATCTCCAAAATACTAACCTTGCGATTAGCTCTTCGCCTGGCTATAGTCGAGCAATAATGGTACTGCAGTATATATCATTCTGGCTATATGAGACCGAATGAATTGTTGCACGTCCACCATGTGGGCGAGGGTCGAGGGGCGAGGGAGAGTGCATACTGTTATGTCCATTTCAATATGGACTACATACGAAGCAAAAAGCGAATCTACACTCTAAAATACGTCTATATGCAAAATGTATTTTTTTAGTGGCCTTGTATAAGTAAATGGAGGGAGTATTAAAGGACATATATTCCAAACAATATGATAATCTCTCTAACAAAGGTAGGGACAAGGAGTAAATGGAGGGAGTAGTAAAATTTTCTCCTCGTCTTGCGAGCCACCACGCGCGTGGGCGAGGGAGCGTAGTAAGCACGCTTCATCACATCATGCAAGCCACCGCGCCCGTGGGAGGTGGAGATGGCATACTAAGCAAGCTTCTCCTCGTTCTACGAGTTGATGGGACATATGAAAAGTACTCCAGTGTATAGAGCCTTGCCTCTAAAGTAGGCCCCACATAGTTTGCCTCTTTTTTAACATAACGCGTCAAGTTGCAATTTGTTTGTTCACCCGTGGTAGATGATCCTCCCTCCATCAAGTGGAAAACCAGTACACGTGTAAAATTACCACGTGGGCTGACTTCTCATACAGAAATGAGCTCCACCATGTACCCGCGCGGGTGTGGTTGGGAAAGAGACGAGAGTACGTGCACGTCCCCCACCCACGTGGGTGTGTGTGAGAGAGATACAAACCTAGATAGATGGCGTGTGCGTTTGTGAGTGTTTTTTGTTTGAGGGGTGTGATTTCGTGAATGTATTTGTGGGAATATGTGTCGATGACATCTCAAACAAAATTTTGCATGCAATGTGTGTGAAATGGAGGCCTATCCATATCATATATAAAGGTCCAGGCGATCCACAAGAAGAGAGGGAGGGTCATAGATATCGATAGAGTCGAAGAGAGGATCAAGTGGATGGGTGTGAGATCGATGAAGAGAGCCATCGAAATTGTGTGTGTGCAAGTCAAAGATATAGGGCGACTGACCTACCGGAACGTCAGAGGGCATAGGTTAAGTTTGTGTGTGGCAGGGAGACATGACTAGAGCGCTCGATGTATCAGTGTGTGTGTGGAGGGGGAGGGGGAGGCAGAGGCCTAACTAGAGAGGTAGAATGACTCGTATATGTGTTAGAAGGAGAGACCCAACTATGTCTTGAGGGAGATCGGTCGAATTCCATACATAACTGAAGGGCGGGAAATAGGATGGGACAGAGAGAGAGAGAGAGGGAGGGAGAGGGGTAGAGTGTTGGATGGGTGATGGAGTTGCTTCTCAAAGATGGTGGGAGATGCCTACTAGACAAACTGAGGGTAGAACTACAATGTTATCAATAAGAGTGGGGATGTGTTTCTGTGTGTGATAGATCTGTCGGGACACATGCATGGATGATATAGGGGAACCATGTGTTGGGTAAGCAAACCTAACTAGATTGGTAGATCAATTGTTGTTTGTCGGAGGAAGGGAGAGACATAACTAATGAGGTAGATCGATCGATGCATGGGGAAAAACGAGTTATAAGGACCTAGCTAGCTATATGTATAGTGGGAGATCGGTTAGTGTACATCCATTTGTTAGAGGCAAATAAGGCACAGCGAGATGGATAGATAGAGAGAATGGAGCTAGGAGGTGGTGCAAGAGGCCGAGCTACTAGCTAGATAGGGAGAGGAGTGTGCGGTTGTGAGATCGATGAAAAGAGGGGCAAGAGTTTACACATGTGTTGGACTGTATGAGAGACACGAGGCATGGACACAGAAAGGAGGAGACAGAAGGTGCGTGTGTATGTTGTAGGCAGACATCGCTGGAGAGGTTTATCGATCAGTGTGTGTGTTGGAAAGGAGTTGTGGAGACTGTGGGAGAATGACCTAAAGAAAAAAAATGAATGTGCGCGATGGATAGAATGCTGAGGGAGGGGGAGGGCGAGGAGGGCGTGTGCATGCACGAGAGAAAGTTAGTGCAAGCTACAAAGGTTAGAGGATTGTGTGGGTGTAAGAGACTAACAAAGATCATAATTTGATATGAAAGTGGATTCATATATTTGAATAGGAGATCATAGTGTTATAAACATATGCATGCATGAATATAGCGGTGATATGCGTGCTGTGGTTTTGCACATGTTATACCATAATGTAATAATGCATGGCGTTTGCAACTCACACCTAAATGTCGAACAATCTAAACCATACTATACATCGAACAATCTCACATTTTATTTGAATTTGTGATAATGTGTGGCGTTTGCAGCTTACAACTAAATATCGAACAATCTAAACAATACTATATATCAAACAATCTCACATTTTATTTGAATTTGTGGTAATGTGTGGTGTTTGCAACTCACATCTAAATACTTGTAGGCATAGGGGGCGGGGCAGCATACATTATGTGATAAACACATTATACATATGAGACATGCTTTAGATTATGAAGATCTAGCTAGAGCTTGAAATGTACTGTGATTTGAAATCAACATAAAGTGGATTCAAAAAATCGAGTTCGAGTTCATATAGTACACATAGTTCATATCTAACTCAAGAGTAATCATGTGGTGTGCTGTGAAGATAATACACAAAGGATGGTTTAACTTGACAATAATGATGATTGTAGATCTTATTAAAATAGAGAAATGAATTCAAATGGTTTGACTTCACAACAATCATTATTGTAGATCTTATTCAAATAGAGAAACAAATTCAAATTTAGTTCATATTGAAGCGGTAGTATATACATTTGGAATGCACTAAAACGTTCATTTGAGTAGTAGGTTGCATGCATTATACACGTAGCAATATTTTAATTGAACATAACATGAATTCAAAGTTTTGAATGACATTTGTAGTGCGAATTGATATGGTACAGTACACGGGACTAGACTCTCTTGTGTGCTGTGAATTGATTTCTTTTTCTTTTTTCGTTGATGGAAGTGCGAATTGATTTGGTACAGTACATGTTAGGCTTGTCCAGAAATTTCAACCAGCGCCTTGTTAGCCCGAAATATTTAAGATATATGTTTGTCTCGTTGTGCTCCGAAAACTCCCTCCATCTCAACCCGCGCCTTGCTATTCCAAAATTACAATGCGCGCGAAAACTCCCACCTCCTGTGAAATCCCAACACGCGAAATGCTCGTTATACCCCTGAACCAAAAGAACCGCCTCAAATCGGTGGGGGTACTTTTGTAACTTACCCCACATTTTGGACAAGCGCGTCCCTATGCCATGGTTCCCCACTCCCATCCCATCCGCCCACCCATTCGTACCACGAGGCGGCGAAAACCCACGAAGCCCCACGCCCTCCTCTGTCCGCCACCCAGCCGGAGCCTCTTCCCCGACGACATCGTCCACAGCAACACCTCAACGTCCCTCATCCACCGTACCAGATGAGGATCTGTCGTCGATCTCGTCGTCCCGCCGGTTCAGCCACCTCGTCCTCCACCTCCAAGGAGCTACCCCGACGTTCCCCTCGTCTTTCGTGCCACCTCCATTCCCACACTTCCGACTTTACTTGCACCACCGAAAGAGCAGCATCATCACTGTTTCCTCGGATGAAGCTGCAGCCTAATCGGCGCCACCAAAGAGGTTGTACACTAATCGCCGCATTTTCTTCTTGATTCGATCTCACGGTGCTGTCGGCGCTTGGTCCCGATCCGGCACGGCGCAGCTCCATCCACGGCGGTGTCACCGGCCACTTCCTCCATGGCGTCGCTCCCTCGGCGATGATGTCCACATTAGTAGGAGCTGCTGCTGCTTTAGCTCTCGCTCGTGCTGCTGCTCTGCTCTTGCTCTCGGTCCCCAGCCTGGTCTGCTCTTGCTCGCACTGCTGCTCTCACTATTTCTCTTGCTTGCAATGCTACTCCAATTTAGCTACACTTCAGTCGACTGAATCGACTTTTGGGTCAGTCGATTTTCAAGGGGTGGGGTGGGGGAAGGGCTCACCGGAGTTAACGAAGAACCAGCCGTAGCAGGGAGGGGGGCTCACGGGAGAGGTACCCCACTATCTAT